>NC_134688.1:225909689-226209689 GCF_050947455.1 Rhinoderma darwinii
ATATGGGTGTTTGTGTACATGTGTTTGTGTGTATATGTGTGTGTTTGTGTATATGTTTGTGTGTATGTGTTTATGTAATATATGGGTGTGTGTTCATATGTGTTTGTGTATATGTTTGTGTGTGGTTGGTTGTTTGTGTGTGTGTAGGTGAGTATAAGTATCGGTACTGTTCACATTGATAACTTTTTTTTAATGTTGTTGCAGATTTTGATGTACCGATTGGACTACGTCTTCGATTCGTTGGACTACTGCATAGATCTACGTTTTTTGAAAATTGTAATAAAATGGTTAACGAGGGTTTTGTTAGGGATTTCTTATTTCAATAAAAAAAAATTGTCTTTGTGTTTTTTTTTAAACTTTATTAGTGCCTAGATAATGGCAGTTGGCTGATTGACAGCGTCCATTATTAAGGCGGTACTTAGTGTTAGCCGGTGCAGAGGCTAGCACTAACCACCCATTATTACCCCGGTACCCACCACCACCAGGGGTGCCGGGAAGAGCTTGGTACGATCCAGTACCCGACCATCTGTTGTGATGGTCGGGTACTGGGGCGGCCGTAGGCTGGTATTATGAGGCTGGGAAGGGCCAAAAACAGTGGACCATCCCACCCTTGTAATGCTAGGCTGCTGCTGCTGTGTTGTATCGGGCTGGTTATAAAAATGTGGGGGACCCCCACGTTGTTTTTTTTTTAAAATTTAACAATAGATGTTGGGTCCCCCACATTTTTAATAACCAGCCATATACAAGGCCGCAGCAGCCTGGCATTTCACGGGTGGGAGGGGCCACTGGTTTAGTAAATTCCCAGGCTAATAACACTGTGTTGTTTGTGGCTGGTTATGATAAATTGGGTGGAACCCCATGTCTTTTTAATAAAAATAATAAATAAATAATAAAAAAAATGACGTGGGGTCCCCCCCCATTTTTATAACCAGCCAGATACAACACAGCAGCAGCAGCCTAGCATTACAAGGGTGGGATGGTCCACTGTTTTTGGCCCTTCCCAGCCTCATAATACCAGCCTGCGGCCGCCCCAGGGCCCGACCATCACAACAGATGGTCGGGTACTGGATCGTACCCAGCTCTTCCCGGCACCCCTGGTGGTGGTGGGTACCGGGGTAATAATGGTGTTTAGTGTTAGCCTCTGTACCGGCTAACACTAAGCCTCCCCTTAGTAATGGACCTTGTCACTCAGACAGCGGCCATTACTAAAGTGATAGTAATAAAACTTGAAAATAAAACACAAAGATATAGATAAAATATTTTATTGAAATAAAGCACCCCCAACACAACCCTCATTAACCATTTTATTGATGAAAAAAAAAGCGTCATCTAAGTAGTCCTCGAAACCGAAGTAGTCCAAACACCAAACCTGTAAAAAATCCAAAATATAAAAAAAATAATGAAATAAAACATGTCGTAGGCTTAGTTTCACTTTCATGTGTGATACTGACTGTTATACCATGTATAGAAGCCTGCGGCAAAGTTGGCTTAGATACAGGGCGCCAGCAGACAGTATCATACATGGCCATACAGACATTTATACAAACATGACAACATACATACATGCAAACATACATGCAAACATACATACATGCAAACATACATACATGCAAACATACATGCAAACATACATGCAAACATACATGCAAACATACATGCATGCAAACATACATGCACATATACACATACAAACATGACAACATACATACATACATACATGAAAACATACATACATGCAAACATACATACATGCAAACATACATACATGCAAACATACATGCACATATACACATACATGCACATATACACATACAAACATGACAACATACATACAAGCAAACATACATACATACATACAAGCAAACATACATACATACAAGAAAACATACATACATACAAGCAAACAAACATGCATACATACATACATACATGCAAACATACATGCACATAAACACACATGCACATATACACATACAAACATGACAACATACATACAAGAAAACATACATACATGAAAACATAAATACATGCAAACATACATGCACATATACACATACAAACATGACAACATACATACATGAAAACATACATACAAGCAAACATACATACATACAAACAAACATACATACATGCAAACATACATGCAAACATACATGCATGCAAACATACATGCACATATACACATACAAACATGACAACATACATACATACATGAAAACATACATACATGCAAACATACATACATGCAAACATACATGCACATATACACATACATGCACATATACACATACAAACATGACAACATACATACAAGCAAACATACATACATACATACATACATACAAGCAAACATACATACATACAAGAAAACATACATACATACAAGCAAACAAACATACATACATACATACATGCAAACATACATGCACATAAACACACATGCACATATACACATACAAACATGACAACATACATACAAGAAAACATACATACATGAAAACATAAATACATGCAAACATACATGCACATATACACATACAAACATGACAAAATACATACATGAAAACATACATACAAGCAAACAAACATACATACATACAAACATACATGCAAACATACATACATGCAAACATACATACATGCAAACATACATGCACGTATACACATACAAACATGACAACATACATACATACATACATACAAGAAAACATACATACATGCAAACATACATACATGCAAACATACATACATGCAAACATACATGCAAACATACATGCACATATACACATACATGCACATACAAACATAACAACATACATACATACAAGAAAACATACATACATGCAAACATACATACATGCAAACATACATACATGAAAACATGCATGCACATATACACATACATGCACATATACACATACAAACATGACAACATACATACAAGCAAACATACATACAAGCAAACATACATACATACAAGCAAACATACATACATGCAAACATACATACATGCAAACATGCATGCACATATACACATACAAACATGACAACATACAAGAAAACATACATATACATACATACATACATGCAAATATACACATACATGACAACATACATACAAAAATAAACTCACCTAAGACGTTCCCACGAAGATCTGAACGGTCCCGTCACTTTTCTTCTTACTGCTCCCATTCACAATAACATAGCGGTGGGCGCAGATGACGTAATCACGTGTGCCTGATATGATTACGTCATCAGCGCCACAACGCATTGTTACTATGAATTCGAGCGGCGCCAAGAAGAAGGAAGATGGCAAGTGACGGGACCGTTCAGAGCACCGTTAGAACGTCTTAGGTGAGTTTATTTTTTTTATATATTTTTAGTTGTTTGCCGGGTGCTGATGCAGCACCGGTGCGGCGGATACACAAATTAGATGTAGTGACAGGGGGGGGGAGAGAGAGGTTGTTTGCCGAAACGGGGTGAATGTAGTGTAGTGTAGTGTAGTGTAGTGTAGTGTATTGTAGGGTTGATGACATTCACGGTAAGTTCGTCTCAATCGGGCTTACCATGCCCGCTTGAGACGAACATTCTCCCGATGTTGCTAGAACTACAGTATCTAGCAACATCGGGAGCGCGCACACTGCAGAGCAGAGCGGCTTGATTGACATCAAGCCGCTCACGCCCCTTTTTAGAAAAGATAACCAGCACTTGCTGAGTTATCAAGTGTAAAAAAAAGTCACTTAGGAAATGAATTTTTAATTTTTTTTAACAGCAAATGTTTTAAAATTCATTTCCTGCTTAGAATGTTTAAAAAAAAAAAATTTGAGTCAACTTGGGACAACCCCTTTTTGCCCTCCCGGCCTGTGTTTGTTTTTTACAGTATAGGTAAAATATAACTATATTGTGATCACTGTTACCGAGGTTTTCAGTGACATTCCCAACAAGCTCTGCATTATTAGAAATGACCAGATCCAACAGGGCTTCACCTCTAGTTGGGTCTTCCACAAACTGGCCCATAAAATTTTCCTGCAACAGGTTGAGGAAATTTCTCCCCTTTGCAGTTGAAGCCGAACCATGACACCAATTAATATCCCGGTAATTAAAATCTCCCATTATCACTACTGTACCCGCCTGTGCAGCCTGCACCATTTGTTTATATATTTGACCTTCTATCTCCTCAGTTATATTGGGGGGTCTATAGATGACACCAAAAGTAATTTTTTCAGTATTTACCTCCCTTTGTAATTCCACCCACAAGGTTTCAAGCTCCTTACAGTCTTCACCCACTATTGTCTCTTTCACACTCGCCTTCATATCACTTCTCACATACAGAGATACACCACCGCTGTAAAGGATCTGCCAGGCACAGCGGGGTTAACTCCCAGAACTAATCAGTCAGCACCTGAGAATACATCCCTGAGACTGACTCCTGCTTCCACCATTCAGGCTGGCAGGCTTAGGAGTGGGAGAGCCTATCGTAACCTGGCCAGACTCAGCTAGCTCCCGCCCTCGGTCTATTTAAGCCTGCACTTCCTGTCCCTCGGTGCTTGTTATTGCTTTTGTTTCTTTCCTTGTGGTTCCTGGCCCAGCTACAGCTCCTGCTATTTTTGATCCTGCTCCATACCGACCCTGGCTTACCGACTACTCTTCTGCTTTTCGTTTTGTACCTCGCACACTCCTGGCTTGACTCGGCTCGTTCACCACTCTGGTTGCTCACGGTGTTGCCGTGGGCAACGGCCCCTTTTCCTTGCTTGTGTTCCTTGTATGTTTGTCGTGTTTGTCGTGCACTTACTGAGCGCAGGGACCGCCGCCCAGTTGTACCCCGTCGCCTAGGGCGGGTCGTTGCAAGTAGGCAGGGACAGAGTGGCGGGTAGATTAGGGCTCACTTGTCCGTCTCCCTACCCCCTGCCATTACATAATAACAAGCCCATACCTAGTCTACCCCTGGTCCCTGACACCACTATGGATCCCCGTGAGACCCTGGCTCAGCAAATGCAGGGTCTCTCCCTACAGGTCCAGGCCCTGGCTCAGAGGGTCAACCAGCCTGATGCTACCCTGGTAGTTCCCCGCACCGCACCTCTTGAACCCCACCTCAAGTTGCCCGACCGGTTCTCAGGGGACCGGAGGACTTTTCTCTCCTTTCGGGAGAGTTGTAGGCTTTACTTTCGTTTAAAGCCTCATTCCTCAGGTTCTGAGAGCCAGCGGGTGGGTATAATTATGTCCCGGCTCCAGGAAGGGCCCCAAGAGTGGGCCTTCTCCTTGGCTCCTGACGCCCCTGAACTTTCCTCCGTTGATTGTTTCTTTTCTGCTCTCGGACTTATTTATGACGAGACTGACAGGACTGCCTTTGCCGAGAGTCAGCTGGTGACCTTACGTCAGGGTAAGAGACCTGTTGAGGAGTATTGCTCTGACTTTCGGAAGTGGTGCGTAGCTTCTCGGTGGAATGACGCTGCCTTAAGGTGCCAGTTTAGGTTGGGTCTGTCGAATGCCCTGAAAGACCTGCTAGTTAGCTATCCCTCTTCTGACTCCCTAGACCAGGTTATGGCTTTAGCGATACGACTTGACCGACGTCTCAGGGAACGACAACGTGAACGTTTATGTGTTTTCTCCTCTGACTCCCCCATGATGCCTCCCGAAGCTCCGTTGCTTCGTTCCTCCCCGAAAGATTCAGAGATACCTATGCAACTCGGGGCCTCCGTGTCCCCCCAACAACGTAGAGAATTCCGCAGGAAGAATGGTCTCTGCTTCTACTGTGGGGACGACAAGCATCAAGTGAACAACTGTCCTAAGCGTAAGGTTGCAGCCAGAGAACTTCCGCGTCTAAGTGATCATCGGGGAGGTCACTTGGGCGCACAGGTATTTCCCGTAAATATGAAACGTACTAAGATCTTGCTTCCCTTTCAGGTCTCTTTTGGTGGTAGGTCTGCTACCGGCAGTGCTTTCGTGGATTCAGGGTCCTCTACTAATATCATGTCTGTGGAATTTGCTATGTCCCTTGCTATGCCTCTTATTGATTTGCCTAAACCTGTCCCGGTAGTGGGTATCGACGCCACTCCTCTTGCTAATGGTTATTTTACACAGCATACCCCTATTTTTGAACTCCTTGTTGGCTCCATGCATTTGGAGCAATGCTCTGTACTGTTGATGCAGGGATTATCGTACGATTTGGTTCTAGGTCTTCCCTGGTTGCAGTTGCATAATCCTACGTTTGACTGGAATACTGGGGAGCTAACCAAATGGGGTAATGAATGTTGTACGTCATGTTTTTCTGTTAATTCTATTTCTCCCCCTAAGGAGGCGAATACGCTACCCGAGTTTGTTCAGGACTTCGCTGATGTTTTCTCTAGGGAGGCCTCCGAAGTGTTACCTCCTCATAGAGAATACGATTGTGCTATCGAATTGGTACCAGGAGCTAAGCTTCCTAAGGGTAGGATATTTAATCTTTCTTGTCCCGAACGTGAAGCTATGAGAGTGTATATCCAGGAATCCCTGGCCAAGGGTTACATTCGTCCCTCTTCTTCTCCGGTAGGTGCTGGCTTCTTCTTCGTGGGGAAGAAGGATGGTGGTCTTAGGCCATGCATTGACTACCGTAGCCTGAATAAGGTCACGGTAAGGAACCAGTATCCCCTTCCTTTGATTCCTGATCTCTTTAATCAGGTTCAGGGGGCCCAATGGTTTTCTAAATTGGATCTACGTGGGGCGTATAACCTTATTCGCATCAAAGAGGGGGATGAGTGGAAGACTGCGTTTAACACGCCCGAAGGCCATTTTGAATACCTCGTCATGCCCTTTGGGTTGTGTAATGCCCCTGCGGTCTTCCAGAATTTCATAAATGAGATTTTGAGAAATTACCTGGGGATTTTTCTGGTAGTGTACCTTGATGACATACTGGTGTTTTCCAAGGACTGGTCCTCCCACGTGGAGCATGTCAGGAAGGTGCTCCAGGTCCTTCGGGAAAATAAACTGTTTGCCAAAACCGAAAAATGTGTGTTTGGGGTACAGGAGATTCCATTTTTGGGTCAAATCCTTACTCCTCATGAATTCCGCATGGACGCCGCCAAGGTTCAGGCTGTGGCGGAATGGGTCCAACCTGCCTCCCTGAAGGCGTTACAGTGTTTTTTGGGGTTTGCTAATTATTACAGGAGATTTATTGCTAACTTCTCGGTCATCGCTAAGCCCCTTACGGACCTCACTCGCAAAGGTGCTGATCTCCTCCACTGGCCTCCTGAGGCTGTCCAGGCTTTTGAGGTCCTTAAGAAGTGCTTTGTCTCGGCCCCGGTGCTGGTTCAGCCCAACCAAATGGAGCCATTTATCGTGGAAGTTGACGCATCTGAGGTGGGAGTGGGGGCTGTCTTGTCCCAGGGTACCAGGTCCCTCACCCATCTCCGCCCCTGTGCCTACTTCTCCAGGAAGTTTTCGCCAACTGAAAGTAACTATGATATTGGCAACCGCGAACTCTTAGCCATTAAATGGGCATTTGAAGAGTGGCGCCACTTCCTGGAGGGGGCTAGGCACCAGGTAACGGTCCTTACCGACCACAAGAATCTGGTTTTCCTAGAATCTGCCCGGAGGCTAAACCCGAGACAAGCTCGATGGGCGTTATTTTTTACCAGATTCAATTTTTTGGTTACCTATAGGGCTGGGTCTAAAAATATTAAGGCTGATGCACTGTCGCGTAGCTTCATGGCCAGCCCTCCTTCGGAGGAAGATCCTGCTTGTATTTTGCCTCCAGGTATAATCATTTCCTCGATCGATTCTGATTTAGTCTCTGAAATTGCTGCTGATCAAGGTTCAGCTCCCGGGAACCTTCCTGAGAACAAGCTGTTTGTTCCCCTGCAATTCCGGCTAAGGGTACTTAGGGAAAATCATGACTCCGCACTATCTGGCCATCCAGGCATCCTGGGTACCAAACACCTCATTACCAGAAATTATTGGTGGCCTGGGTTGCCTAAAGACGTTAAGGCCTACGTCGCCGCTTGTGAGGTTTGTGCTAGGTCCAAGACTCCCAGGTCCCGACCAGCGGGCTTACTGCGTTCGTTGCCCATTCCCCAGAGACCTTGGACACATATCTCCATGGATTTTATCACCGATTTGCCTCCATCCCAAGGCAAGTCGGTGGTGTGGGTGGTGGTGGACCGCTTCAGTAAGATGTGCCACTTTGTGCCCCTCAAGAAACTACCCAACGCCAAAACGTTGGCTACCTTGTTTGTCAAACACATCCTGCGTCTCCATGGGGTCCCTGTCAATATTGTTTCGGACAGAGGGGTACAATTTGTTTCATTGTTTTGGAGAGCCTTCTGTATGAAGTTGGGGATTGATCTGTCCTTCTCCTCTGCCTTCCATCCTGAAACCAATGGCCAAACGGAGAGGACTAATCAATCTCTAGAACAATATTTAAGGTGTTTTGTCTCTGACTGTCAATTTGATTGGGTCTCTTTCATTCCCCTCGCCGAATTTTCCCTTAATAACCGGGTCAGTAACTCGTCAGGGGTCTCTCCTTTTTTTTGTAATTTTGGGTTTAATCCACGGTTCTCCTCCGTTTCACCTGGTAGTTCCAACAATCCTGAGGTAGAGGTCGTTCATCGGGAACTGTGCACAGTCTGGGCCCAGGTTCAGAAAAACCTAGAGGTGTCCCAGAGCGTACAAAAAACTCAGGCTGATAAAAAACGTTCTGCTAACCCCCTGTTTATGGTCGGGGATCTGGTGTGGTTGTCGTCTAGGAACTTGCGTCTCAAGGTTCCGTCCAAGAAGTTTGCTCCCCGGTTTATTGGGCCGTATAAGGTCATTGAGGTCCTCAATCCTGTCTCCTTCCGGCTGGAGTTACCCCCGTCTTTTCGGATACACGACGTGTTTCATGCCTCCCTCCTCAAACGCTGCTCCCCGTCCTTGGCTCCCTCGAGGAGACCTCCTGTTCCCATCCTCACCCCGGAGGGGGTGGAATTCGAGGTGGCCAGGATTGTGGACAGCAAGATGGTCCAAGGCTCCCTCCAGTACCTGGTCCATTGGAGAGGATACGGGCCCGAGGGGAGGACTTGGGTACCCGCCCGGGATGTTCACGCTGGGGTATTGGTCAGGAGGTTCCACCTGCGTTTCCCCAGTAAGCCAGGTCCACTTAGAAAGGGTCCGGTGGCCCCTCATAAAAGGGGGGGTACTGTAAAGGATCTGCCAGGCACAGCGGCGTTAACTCCCAGAACTAATCAGTCAGCACCTGAGAATACATCCCTGAGACTGACTCCTGCTTCCACCATTCAGGCTGGCAGGCTTAGGAGTGGGAGAGCCTATCGTAACCTGGCCAGACTCAGCTAGCTCCCGCCCTCGGTCTATTTAAGCCTGCACTTCCTGTCCCTCGGTGCTTGTTATTGCTTTTGTTTCTTTCCTTGTGGTTCCTGGCCCAGCTACAGCTCCTGCTATTTTTGATCCTGCTCCATACCGACCCTGGCTTACCGACTACTCTTCTGCTTTTCGTTTTGTACCTCGCACACTCCTGGCTTGACTCGGCTCGTTCACCACTCTGGTTGCTCACGGTGTTGCCGTGGGCAACGGCCCCTTTTCCTTGCTTGTGTTCCTTGTATGTTTGTCGTGTTTGTCGTGCACTTACTGAGCGCAGGGACCGCCGCCCAGTTGTACCCCGTCGCCTAGGGCGGGTCGTTGCAAGTAGGCAGGGACAGAGTGGCGGGTAGATTAGGGCTCACTTGTCCGTCTCCCTACCCCCTGCCATTACAACCGCCTTTCCTATTTGTCCTGACTTTCCGAAACAGTGTAAAACCCTGTAAATTTGATCAAAGGGACCATGGATAAAGGTGCTACTGTGGTTATATGTATACTGCACAGCATGAACACCTACAAAGGGGCTTTTTTCCCTATGTATACAGATTTGAAGGTGTTCAGGCCGCACTAGGTCTTCGTATGGGTGCATGCGTAGGGGCCCAACCCATATAGTATAAGAAAAGGTACAATGCACACCAGAAGTCGTTATCCAAAGATAGATTTTTAATATTAGAATCGATGCCAGTATAACTATACTATATACTGGCATAATTTCTAATATTAAAAATCTATCTTTGGATAATGACTTCTGGTGTGCATTGTACCTTTTCTTATCCTATGTTTACAGATGTGACCTTCCTTACCTTTCCCCTTGGCTCGACATATCCCGAGATGAGTGGCGCAAGGTGACCAGTTTTGAAAAAACACAAACATGACTTTGCAATACTTTGTCGGTGGGTTGTTTATGCTACATGTGTCTACCATGGTTGTGATGTGACTTACAATCTGTCAAGAGTTTTCCTAACATATCGCAATAATGTATCACGAGAAGTTGGAGTGCTTAAAGAGGCTCTGCCACCACATTATAAGTGGCCTATATTGTACATGATGTGATCGGCGCTGTAATGTAGATTACAGAAGTGTTTTTTATTTTGAAAAACGACAATTTTTTGACGGAGTTATGACCTATTTTAGCTTTATGCTAATGAGTTTCTTAATGGACAACTGGGCGTGTTTTACTTTTTTACCATGTGGGCATTGTGGAGAGAAGTGTATGACGTTGACCACTCAGTGACCAATCAGCATCATACGCTTCTCCCCATTCATTTACACAGAAGGTAACGTTCTTATTACATCACTATGTGCAGCCACATAAACACACTATAACATTACTCAAGTGTCCTGACAATGAATATACATTACCTCTAGCCAGGACGTGATGTCTATTCAGAATCCTGACACTTCTGTCGCGTTTCTGTGAGATTTACAGCAAGGCAAGCGTAATCTCATTTTAAATGACAGGTTACATCGTAATCTCACAAGATTACGCTTGCCTTGCTGTAAATATCACACAGATGCTATAGAAGTGTTAGGATTCTGAATAGACATCACGTCCTGGCTGGAGGTAATGTATATTCACTTGAGTGGTCAGCGTCATACACTTCTCTCCACAATGCCCACATGGTAAAAAAGTAAAACACGCCCAGTTGTCCATTAAGAAACTCATTAGGATAAAGCTAAAATAGGTCATAACTCAGTCAAAAATTTTCATTTTTCAAAATAAAAAACACTACTGTGAGCTACATTACAGCGCCGATCACATTATGTAGGAGATAGGCCACTTATAATGTGGTGACAGAGCCTCTTTAACAAAATATGCAAAGGCAACGGCGGACACATATTAATTAACTAAAACAGCAGACCGATTAGCTGTAAGACACATGCTGTTGAATAAAAATGTAAGCATACCTTGTACACATTTTCATAAACTTTGTTTAAACAGAAAAAAAAACTCTTTAAAATAAAAAAAATAACAAAGAAACATCGTCAGTGGAATCACTTTTATCTCTGGAATCAACGGACTAAAGATTCAGTGTCCAATTGCCGAAGTATACCAGCTAAAAATGACACATAAGACTGAAGATGAGGAGACACTCAGTTTTTAACGTGGATCTCATATTTTCTTATACTTTGAACACTCTATCTAACCTGTTCAAAATGAACCCATAGGTACTTTGTGTGTCACTATGCGGTACCTCTGTAAGGCACTTTAATCTCCCCTAGAAGCAATACTGGTATAGCTGAATACCTCCTTAATACAGCACGCATTACAGTATGCCATGATTGTGTGCCTCAGTGTAAAATCGAGGCACACGGAGGTGCAATATAGCTTCAAAGACTACTATGGCCACCATATTTAAGATTGATGTGACAGTGATCCTAAACACGCTCCTGTGCATGAGGTATTATTATAGTAGCATGGCCCGCATATACGCACATACATCACTGAATTTGAAAATGTACCTGAAGAAGGAGATACTTGAGGAATTAAGTTATATCCAGGGGTGTAGTCTAAAAAAAAAAGTGACTGAGCTGTGGGCTCTGAGGTCATTGTAGGCGGTGCTTGCAGTGGAGACGGAGCTATCTTGTTAGCATCATGTTTGTGGGTGTGCTCATAAAATAAATGTAGTGGTTATTTTAATAAGGACTAGTAAAGTGTTACGTTAGACCACTATAAAGTGGTAGATACCAGTTCTACACAGGCTCTCTGAAGACCAAATTAGTGATTACAGAACAGTTAAATCTAGTGGCTCACAGGTGACTCCTTAGCTGATAGAATACATGATTTTTCCTTTTCTTCCAGCCCAGACCGCTATGACAACATTACCTGATGACTGGAGAGTTTACTGCCAAGCAGGGAATTAACCAGGAAAGATTGGATCCCACAGCAAACTTTTGACTGGGCCCTCCTCCCCCACTACCAACACACCCCGCACCGCCTGCCGTCCTGACAATGAACATTTATCAGTTCTGTGTGCAATGTAAAAATACAGCTAAGCCACCAGTGTACTCTTATTAACCTTTAATTACAGGGTTACGAAAATGATAACAAACAGTTAAGCTCTGATAGTTTAACATTTGTTATTAATTTAATTATGTTATTTCATAGTCATAATAGTTATTTAAAAAGCTGACCCGAAACTTAAAGCTCCGGGACAAACCCTTGTACATAGTGCCACACACAACCCCCCTTGTACATAGTGCCACACACAACCCCCTTGTACATAGTGACACACACAAACCCCATGTACATAGTGCCACACACAACCACCCTTGTACATAGTGCCAACCCAAACAAATAAAAAAAACTTATACTCACCTAGCCCTGTTCCCACGACGAACGGAGCTGCTCTACAGTAGCCTGAGATGGGGCCCTTGCGTAGGCTGGTGTCACGATCACATCATCATTCCGGCCTATGCAGGGACCCTGTCCCAGCTCCTTATAGGCTGCAGGCCTAACGTGGCCTGAAGCCTAGTAAACAGCAGAGCAGGGAGCTAGCTCCCTGCTCTGCAATAGTGTTCAATTGTATCTGTGTCCTAAGGATGCAGTTACAATTAAACATGGCAGTCATCCGGGGGCCCCGGAAGCCCGGTGGTAGCGATGCCACCGGGAATGAGCGGGCCCATAGCAGCCGCTATGGCTGCTACAAGGGTAGTTACGCCACTGGCAAAGTTATACTGGGAGTTATAGTCCCAGAACATCTGGAGTGATAAACATTCTGCCAGCACGTCCTGGTTAGTAGTAGCTTGACAGCATCTAGAGGGAGCCATAGGCTGCAGAGTGCCCTCTGAACAACCAGTGCAAACATGAGCAGCATAGAAACAATGTAAGACCAGCTCACCATGGTTTTTACAGCAGTGATGCATGGAAGTGCAGGAAAAACCACTATAAAAACAGTAGAAACAGAAGGGAAATCCAGCATCGATAGACAGTAAAATCATGGCTTTATTTATGTCCCCATAAAATCCAACATGACACAGAACAGCTGACACAAGTTTCAGGCCAATATGGCCCTTAGTAATAGCATGCACCAGACAAATCCACAGACACAATAAGAAGAAAATGTCAACCAGTCAGGTAAATGGGAATAGGTCACATGACCAATAATCTCCACACCTGGCAAATTCATAAAAAGGATCAACATACACTGGTTACAAAGATACTATTGATGCAGAGCACATATAAGTTATAAACATAATGTATCTAATAACTTTGAACAAGATCATATATGTGGTTTAAACCAAGAAGGTGCACATGTATTAAACATGAAGATCCAGAATGCCTCCCAACTAGGGAGTATTTTTTTAACATGATCTCCACCCCTTGGAGAGTGATTAACTCTTTCAATGAACTGTACCTCCATAGCAGAAAAAAAAAAATCCCTATTGTGTGGGGATCTCTAGCATGCCTACAAATTATTATTGCTGACTCCTCATTCTTATTCACCTTATTTCATGCATGTTGAAAGAATGCACAATACTGTATTGCTCAGCCACAGTGTCCCCAATATAGTAGCAGTTCCCCCAATAAAGTAGCACACAGCCACAGTGCCCCCAATATAGTAGCATTCAGCCACAGTGCTCCAATACAGTAGAATTTAGCTCGAGTGACCCCAATACACTACCATCCAGCATTAATGCCCCAGTATGGGATCATCTAGCCACAGTACCCCAATACAGTATAATTCAGCCACAGTGACTGCCCCTAATATAGGATGATTCAGCTACAGTGCCCCAATGCAGGTGCCCCAATGCAATATCATCCAGGCACAGTGTTCCCAATACAGTATCAACCAGCCAAGAGGAGAGGACCTAGGGCTGAACCCTAAGGAACCCCAACAGCAAGGGGAAGAGGAGAAGTAGAGCCAGTAAATGATACACTGAACGAGTGGTTAGAGAGGTAGGAAGAAAACCAAGAGAGAGCAGTGACCTTAAAACCAATATGACAAAAAGGAAGTCATATTTTGCACCAGTATTTTTAGTCCCACTAAGGGACTTGAAGGCAGGAAGCCCTGATCGCTATTCTGATACACTGCACTACATGCTTAGTGCAGTGTATTAGAGCTGTCAGCTACTCACTGATAGCAGGAATAGTGGGCCCTGCCTTTGTCAGGACCTACTAGGCTTCCTAGATGGCATAGCCAGAGGACATTGTTAGGCCTCTGGTTGCCATAGCAACCATCAACGCCCACGATCATGTCGCGGGACGTCAATGGTGTTTTAACCCCTAAGAAGCGATCACTACTGAATGCGGCTTCTAAGGGGTTAATCGGTGGGAACATCGCGATCAGTCCCTGGGGAAGGAGCTGCGGCAACTGCTGTATGAGATAGCGGTTGTCACAGCTCCTGTGAGCGCCGGGAGGGGGGCCGAAATGGCGGTACCTCCCGTGACGTACTATTCCGTCACTGAGCGAGAACGATGCGCTCATCACAACGGACTAGAACATGAAGGAGCGGGAAGGGGTTAAAGTGCAGTGTGATTACAAACATGAAATCAAAAAAGATGACAGTTTAAACTGCAGATATCTATAAGTACAATACTTCATAAGTCCAAAATCTTTATTATACAATATTGGTATGAAAAAAACATTTAATACATGTGTATAGTAATTAACATATGGTTGATAAATACTCTATAAAGAGTATACAGATCATAAAATAAAAGTGTCTAAATAAATAGTATATTTGAAGATAAAATCATGTATAATAAATAGAGATGAGCGAACTTATGAAAAGTTCGGTTCAACTAATTCGCAGAATTTCACGAAAAAGTTCGATTCGGACCGAACTAGTTCTGACCGAACCTGTAATTTCCGTGCGCCCAGCATGGTACTGTCCAGGGTGCTGAAAGAGTTAATGGGCTGCACTAACTCTTTCAGCAACCTTGACAGTACCATGCTCGGCGCGCGGAAAATACAATTTTAATGTAATAAAAAAAATACGTTCATACTTACATTCCTCCTGTCCGGCCTCCAGCGATGACGTTTCATCCATGTTGCCGCTGCAGCCAATCACAGGCTGTAGTGGCGGTCACGCACGTCACGTGACCGCCTCTGCAGCCAATCATAGGCTGCAGCGGCCTCTGCAGCCAATCACAGGCTGCCGCGGCCTCTGCAGCCAATCACAGGATGCCGCGGCCTCTGCAGCCAATCACAGGCTGCCGCGGCCTCTCAGCGTCATACACTCCTCAACTTCTGATAAAAGATAAATCCAAGAAAATATGATCGACTGAAGCACATGAAGTTTATAGAGCAATGTACAAAATTTTATTAGAATAAAAACATGGAACAGTAAAAAACTGGAACAGGGAATGAGTCACTCAATAAAAAGACATCAAATCGGTCAGAAACCAGGTATGAATATTACGTAAGTATATAAATAGTATACATGTTATTGAAGCAGCAAAAGAGAATTGTATATGTTCTCATACAAAGCTGTGTCTGATAGAGCCAAAGTGAGTTTATGACAGAAGAGCATCCAATGAAATCCAACATATGTATACAATCGAACACACCTATGTGAAGGTATATGACAAAATTTACATATAGGCGTATGAGCGTAGTGGTTATCTGAGTAGACATAAGGGGTTAACAAAAACCGCAACCCATAATGTGGGTGCTGCAAGATAAACACTGGAATGTCAGATGTATAATGTGCATGGGCTCAAATAGACAGAGAGCAGACCGGTGGAAATCAATTGCAGCTATCTAACAAGGAAAAAATGTGAAACATACCGGTGGACATAGTGGAGATGTGGAAGAGATGTCTGTACCCGACGCGCGTTTCGGCAACTGCCTTCGTCCGGGGTTCGTCCTCAACTTCTGCACGCTCCTCTCCTGAAATACTCTGTGCTGCTGTGAACTCTGCTCTTACCATTACATAGCTCTCAGTCTGTTACCTCTCCTCCACTCCTGTCCTCAATAACACCTTCACATGATTGGCAAGTCACCACGTAATGGTAAGAGCAGAGTTCACAGCAGCACAGAGTATTTCAGGAGATGAGCGTGCGGATCTTGTGCGGGGTGGTGACTTGCCACTATATAAGGCTGCACCTCCATCCTCTTCTGCCCAGTCACTTATTCCCAAGCACTGTAGCGCAGCCTTATATAGTGGATCGAGCGGGTTCCCCAACAGCATTTAAAAGAAACAGGATCCTGACCTGTCCACAGAGTTTAAGGCAGCACAGAGTATTTCGGGAGATGAGCCGGCCACGGGCAGCTGGTCGTTTTCCGAGCCGTGCTCCCATTATAAAGTATAGGAGCACGGCCCGTAAAATAAAAAAAATAGAACATGTTCTATCACATTTTTTTGAAGACAGGATCAACAGAAAACAGCAATTCTGGCATTGTTTTTTATTTTACTTTATTTTTTACAGCATTCACCATGCGGGTTAAATAGCATAATAGCTTTATAGGTGGGGTCATTATGGACGCGGCAATGCCATATATATTTTTTTGTTTTTTAATACACTACCGTTCAAAAGTTTAGGGTCGCTTAGAAATTTCCTTATTTTTGCAAGAAAAGCACAGTTTTTTTTCAATAAGATAACATTAAATTAATCAGAAATACACTCTATACATTGTTAATGTGCTAAATGACTATTCTAGCTGCAA
This sequence comes from Rhinoderma darwinii, assembly GCF_050947455.1. Lineage (NCBI taxonomy): Eukaryota > Metazoa > Chordata > Amphibia > Anura > Rhinodermatidae > Rhinoderma > Rhinoderma darwinii. Next base: position 225,926,630 of record NC_134688.1, read on the forward strand.
ACGTCTGGTTTTTAATGCAATATCTACATAGGTGTATAGAGGCCCATTTCCAGCAACCATCACTCCAGTGTTCTAATGGTACATTGTGTTTGCTAACTGTGTTAGAAGGCTAATGGATGATTAGAAAACACTTGAAAACCCTTGTGCAATTATGTTAGCACCGCTGTAAACGGTTTTGCTGTTTAGAGGAGCTATAAAACTGACCTTCCTTTGAGCTAGTTGAGAATCTGGAGTATTACATTTGAGGGTTTGATTAAACTCTCAAAATGGCTATAAAAAGAGAGCTTTCATGTGAAACGAAGGCTATTCCATGCGAGAAATTGCCAAAAAACTGAAGATTTCCTACAACGGTGTGTACTACTCCCTTCAGAGGACAGCACACACAGGCTCTAACCAGAGTAGAAAGAGAAGTGGGAGGCCCCGCTGCACAACTGAGCAACAAGACAAGTACATTAGAGTCTCTAGTTTGAGAAATAGACGCCTCACAGGTCCTCAACTGGCAGCTTCATTAAATAGTACCCGCAAAACGCCAGTGTCAACGTCTACATTGAAGAGGCGACTCCAGGATGCTGGCCTTCAGGGCAGAGTGGCAAAGAAAAAGCCATATCTGAGACTGGCTAATAAAAGGAAAAGATTAATATGGGCAAAAGCACACAGACATTGGACAGAGGAAGATTGGAAAAAAGTGTTATGGACAGACAAATCGAAGTTTGAGGTGTTTGGGTCACACAGAAGAACATTTGTGAGACGCGGAACAACTGAAAAGATGCTGGAAGAGTGCCTGACGCAATGGCGGATTATAATATGGGCGGATCGGGCGCTCGCCCGGGGCCCGAGGCTGCCAGGGGGCCCATCGCGGCCCGAACGCACACAAACTTCAAAAACTATGCAGCGCTGCCGCGCTGCCCGCTTCCAACTGAATCTGCGGCCGCAGGACGCAGATTCAGTTGGATTGAATGCTGGAGCCTCGCCCCAGCATTCATTTTGCCGTGAGCGGCTCGGTGCAGGCAGGCGCGATGTAGTGCAGAGGAGGAGAAGCATCCCCCACCGTCGTGGGAACCGGGATAGGTAAGTCATTATGTTTTCTTTTTTATTAGGTACGTACATATGGAGGCATTATACTGTGTCAGCTATGGGGCATTATACTGTGTCAGCTATGGGGCATTATACTGTGTCAGCTATGGGTCATTATACTGTGTCAGATATGGGGCATTATACTGTGTCAGCTATGGGGCATTATACTGTGTCAGCTATGGGGCATTATACCGTGTCAGCTATGGGGCATTATACCGTGTCAGCTATGGGGCATTATACCGTGTCAGCTATGGGGCATTATACCGTGTCAGCTATGGGGTATTATACTGTGTCAGCTATGGGGCATTATACTGTGTCAGCTATGGGGCATTATACTGTGTCAGCTATGGGGCATTATACTGTGTCAGCTATGGGGCATTATACTGTGTCAGCTATGGGGCATTATACTGTGTCAGCTATGGGGCATTATACTGTGTCAGCTATGGGGCATTATACTGTGTCAGTTATGGGGCATTATACTGTGTCAGCTATGGGGCATTATACTGTGTCAGCTATGGGGCATTATACTGTGTCAGCTATGGGGCATTATACTGTGTCAGCTATGGGGTATTATACTGTGTCAGCTATGGGGCATTATACTGTGTCAGCTATGGGGTCATTATACTGTGTCACAGCTATGGAGGCATTATACTGTGTCGCAGCTATGGAGGCATTATACTGTGTCGCAGCTTTGGAGGCATTATACTGTGTCACAGCTATGGAGGCATTATACTGTGTCGCAGCTATGGAGGCATTATACTGTGTCGCAGCTATGGAGGCATTAAACTGTGTCGCAGCTATGGAGGCATTAAACTGTGTCGCAGCTATGGAGGCATTATACCGTGTAGCAGCTATGGAGGCATTATACCGTGTTGCGGCTATGGAGGCATTATACCGTGTAGCGGCTATGGAGGCATTATACCGTGTAGCAGCTATGGAGGCATTATACCGTGTAGCAGTTATGGAGGCATTATACCGTGTTGCAGCTATGGGGATATTATACCGTGTCGCAGCTATGGGGATATTATACCGTGTCGCAGCTATGGAGATATTATACTGTGTCGCAGCTATGGGGGCATTATACTGTGTCGCAGCTATGAAGGGCATTATACTGTGGGGGCAGCTATGGGGGACATTATACTGAGCAATTACAAGAGCTGCAGGTCCAAGGGGGGAGACGCTGTGTAGCACAATATAAAAGGGGGGGATTGTTGTATAGCACTATATAGAAGGGAGCGCTGTGTATCACTATTTCTAAGGGGTATTGCTGTGTAGCACTATATACAAGAGGGGGAGGGCTATGTGACGCTATTTACAGAGGGGGAGGACTGTATAGCGCTATTTACAGGGGGCTGTGTGTGGTGCTATCTACAGTGTTTGACACAATTATATTCAGGGGCACAGTCTATGGTGCTATAATATTTAGGGGCACAGTGTTTGTACTATTTTATTCAGGGGCGCAGTGTTTGGTGCTATTATATTTAGGGGCACAGTGTGTGGCACCATGATAATATTATCTTTGTTTATAGGTGTGGAAATGTTGGAAAAGTGAGGAGCCAAAGACATCTGAGTGGCAAATTCTGCAGAAATTGGTCATGGCCGGGAAAAGTCGTCATGAAGTCTGGACTGGATGGAGAAGAGGAAAAAAACTACGTCGTCACCTGTGAGTCACTAGATTTATAGACAATCTGTCATCTCTACTGACATGTTTATTATAGGAAATCCTTGTATTTCACAAAGTCTTTGTGCAGTCCAGGACTGATAGACAAATAAGTGTTACTATTCCCCTTGTCAGGAGAATGTGTCCCTACGCGGTGCGATACTGTCAGCGATGGTTGGAGACTGTCAGTATGTGGGGACACAGCCTTTTTACAAGGGGAGTAGTAACACCCATTTAATAATGTCTGGACAAAAAGGAAGTGTTAACAATAGTTACAGGGCGGTGGTGGAGAAGGGGGACCCAACTATGGGTAACAGCCCAGGGCCTATGGTCTACTTAATCTGCCACTGGCCTGATGCCATCTGTCAAGCATGGTGGAGGTAATGTGATGGTCTGGGGTTGCTTTGGTGCTGGTAAAGTGGGAGATTTGTACAAGGTAAAAGGGATTTTGAATAAGGAAGGCTATCACTCCATTTTGCAACGCCATGCCATACCCTGTGGACAGCGCTTGATTGGAGCCAATTTCATCCTACAACAGGACAATGACCCAAAGCACACCTCCAAATTATGCAAGAACTATTTAGGGAAGAAGCAGGCAGCTGGTATTCTATCTGTAATGGAGTGGCCAGCGCAGTCACCAGATCTCAACCCCATAGAGCTGTTGTGGGAGCAGCTTGACCATATGGTACGCAAGAAGTGCCCATCAAGCCAATCCAACTTGTGCGAGGGGCTTCTGGAAGCATGGGGTGAAATTTCTCCCGATTATCTCAGCAAATTAACAGCTAGAATGCCAAAGGTCTGCAATGTTGTAATTGCTGTAAATGGAGCATTCTTTGACGAAAGCAAAGTTTGAAGGACAAAATCATTATTTGAAATAAAAATCATTATTTCTAACCTTGTCAATGTCTTGACTATATTTTCTAGTCATTTTGCAACTCATTTGATAAATATAAGTGTGAGTTTTCATGGAAAACACAAAATTGTCTTGGTGACCCCAAACTTTTGAACGGTAGTGTATTAAAGTATTTTATAAGGGAAAAAGTGGGTTTTTATTTTTTTTTTATTTTTTTTTTTTATTTATTTATTATTAACTTTATTCAACTTTTTGATAACTTTATTTTTAGTCCCACTAGGGGACTTCACTATGCGACCTTCTGATCGCTTTTATAGTACACTGCATGACTTCAGTATTGCAGCGTATTAGGGCATGTTCAGACGTGGCGGAATTCTGCAGACACTGTCCGCATCAATGCTGCACATAATCCGCGTTGCGTTAAGTAAAATGCTGTGGATTTGTCTTTGCGGATCCAGGTGCAGATCACACCATGCTCTCTTTCAAACATTCCATCCAGTCTGGGTATAGACTTCGACACACATAGGTCCAGACAGAATGATGAAATATCCTGTTCCTGAAAGCAATCCGCAACGCAACACACATTACATCTGCAGATTTTATTGCGTAACTTTGAAACTGCATTGAAGTCAATGGAGAAATTCTGCAACAAGTACGCATCAAGTCCGCAACAGACAGTGTGTGCTGCGTACAGAAAATTCTGCACCGCAGCCTATGGTCCGCAGCTGAGTTTTCCGCAATGTATGCACGAAGATAACTAAAAAGGTGTGGAAAACAATGGACAAACTGTCTGCTGCGGATTTCCACTGCGGACTGTCCGCAGCGGAATTCCACAGCAATTCCGACACGTCTGAACGTGCCCTAATTGCCTGACAGTGTAAAACTGACAGGCACCTGCTAGGTCATGACTCAGGCATGGCCTAGCAGGCTTCCACTACTGGAAGACCTGGGAGCCTTTGTTAGGCCCCCGGCTGCCATAGAAGCCATCGGCACCCTGCGATTGCAATTGCAGGGTGCCGATGGGGTGAGAGAGGGAGCACCCTCCCTCCAGAACCACTTGGATGTGGCGCTCGCTATTGAGCGCCGCATCTAAGGGGTTAAACGGGTGAGATCGATGTTGAAATAGATCCCGCCCATTAGAGCAGGTGCCCGGCTGTCTTTAGACACCCGACACCCACTTTAGCCGACACAGGACACCCGTGCCAGGCTTATGTCACAACGCCATGAAAAGGAGGCGCTCTGGCATAAGTACCCTTAACGGTCGCCGTGAAAAGGCGTATTGGCAGTCGTCAAGGGCTTAATGTACTCAAGAGCTTAGGTGGGATGTGATCAGCAACATTCTCGGCCTATTCATTCATTTGGTCCGTTGAAACAACAGACTGCACACGGAAGCCATCCGTATGCGGTCCGTTTCACGGATCCGTCATTAGTGGCCGTACGACGGCCAACGGAAGTGTGCATGAGGCCTTAGTCAGTGTGCAAACTCGGGCTCTAATGCAAAATCTGCGCCAGCCCCCACTTCATCATTAAAGAGTTACTAATTTATGGCATACCCACATAGAACCCCCTGTGGATAATGCCACTTACACTTCCTACTGAAAAGAAAAACAAACATTACACATTTACCTGTCCCATGCTGTCCTTCAGCAATGCAGGCCTGGTCTTTTCTGATCAGGCCTGCTACAGTGGAATGACGCAGGCGGTGCGATGATGTCATCGCGCCACCTGCATCACAAGTAAAGCATCGAATGTTAGGTCAGGATACGGATAGTTCTCTTGCTTCTCCAGCGCTAAGAGGGCTGCTCAATTGTATCTGCATCCTAAGGACGCGGATACAACTGGATCCCGCTTCTCCCCGAGGTCGCGAACAGGCTTTAAATTTAACAAACATTTGGGAGAACCTGTTCATAGGTTTTACAGCTAAGCCCCTTTTATTTCAATAGAATTGAGTTGCAATACCAGACACAACTGATGAACAGGTATGATGCTATTTTCCAGAGCCACTGGACTTATTCTTATTCTTTCTAATGTAGTCTCAGTTTGACTGTACGGCGGAGAGGGTTATTTATCTTATTTTGCTCATACAGTGAAGGAAATAAGTATTTGATCCCTTGCTGATTTTGTAAGTTTGCCCACTGTCAAAGACATGAACAGTGTAGATTTTTTAGGCTAGGTTAATTTTACCAGTGAGAGATAGATTATATAAAAAAAAAACAGAAAATCACTTTGTCAAAATTATATATATTTATTTGCATTGTGCACAGAGAAATAAGTATTTGATCCCTTTGGCAAACAAGACTTAATACTTGGTGGCAAAACCCTTGTTGGCAAGCACAGCAGTCAGACGTTTTTTGTAGTTGATGATGAGGTTTGCACACATGTTAGATGGAATTTTGGCCCACTCCTCTTTGCAGATCATCTGTAAATCATTACGATTTCGAGGCTGTCGCTTGGCAACTCGGATCTTCAGCTCCCTCCATAAGTTTTCAATGGGATTAAGGTCTGGAGACTGGCTAGGCCACTCCATGACCTTAATGTGCTTCTTTTTGAGCCACTCCTTTGTTGCCTTGGCTGTATGTTTCGGGTCATTGTCGTGCTGGAAGACCCAGCCACGAGCCATTTTTAATGTCCTGCTGGAGGGAAGGAGGTTGTCACTCAGGATTTGACGGTACATGGCTCCATCCATTCTCCCATTGATGCGGTGAAGTAGTCCTGTGCCCTTAGCAGAGAAACACCCCCAAAACATAATGTTTCCACCTCCATGCTTGACAGTGGGGACAGTGTTCTTTGGGTCATAGGCAGCATTTCTCTTCCTCCAAACACGGCGAGTTGAGTTAATGCCAAAGAGCTGAATTTTAGTCTCATCTGACCACAGCACCTTCTCTCAATCACTCTCAGAATCATCCAGATGTTCATCTGCAAACTTCAGACGGGCCTGTACATGTGCCTTCTTGAGCAGGGGGACCTTGCGGGCACTGCAGGATTTTAATCCATTACGGCGTAATTTGTTACCAATGGTTTTCTTGGTGACTGTGGTCCCAGCTGCCTTGAGATCTTCAACAAGTTCCCCCCGTGTAGTTTTTGGCTGAGCTCTCACCTTCCTCAGGATCAAGGATACCCCACGAGGTGAGATTTTGCATGGAGCCCCAGATCGATGTCGATTGACAGTCATTTTGTATGTCTTCCATTTTCTTACTATTGCACCAACAGTTGTCTGCTTCTCACCCAGCGTCTTACTTATGGTTTTGTAGCCCATTCCAGCCTTGTGCAGGTCTATGATCTTGTCCCTGACTTCCTTAGAAAGCTCTTTGGTCTTGCCCATGTTGTAGAGGTTAGAGTCAGACTGATTAATTGAGTCTGTGGACAGGAGTCTTTTATACAGGTGACCATTTAAGACAGCTGTCTTTAATGCAGGCACCAAGTTGATTTGGAGCGTGTAACTGGTCTGGAGGAGGCTGAACTCTTAATGGTTGGTAGGGGATCAAATACTTATTTCTCTGTGCACAATGCAAATAAATATATATAATTTTGACAATGTGATTTTCTGTTTTTTTTTAAATATAATCTATCGCTCACTGGTAAAATTAACCTAGCCTAAAAATTCTAGACTGTTCATGTCTTTGACAGTGGGCAAACTTACAAAATCAGCAAGGGATCAAATACTTATTTCCTTCACTGTAGATGTGGGTTACATACTGTATATAGGACTCTATTTGTGTATGCCATGGATATGAACAAGAATATGTGAACAAACAGTCCTAGTACTTTGTTAGTTTCATCTTATTTAGTAAAACACATTGAGCCTTTTGAACTAAATATTAGTAATCAAACAACATTTCACATTTAATATTCTGTGAAATTGTATACCATAGATGATATAGGAAACTTGCAACTATACCTGAAAATATACAAACATCTCAGAATAAATCATTTTCCTAGTATGAAAAGTTTATAGTTGTTCTAATCCTAAAAATCCTCTTGGTGGCATCATAACCTCAGTATTGAATGTAGCTGTATTTAAATTCTAGATGATTCGTACAGAAAAGAGTTGTTAGGGCCTAAAGGCAAAAATGTTTTATTTTTAATAGTGATGAATAATGACAAAGTATCAACATAACTACAGGAAATGTTACATTTATTGTTACTGTCTTAAAATTAATCTTAGGCATTAATTATAAAAACCACAACGTAGTGCCGGATTAGTCATACGACTAATTCCACCGGCGCCTGATGGACGCCATTTACTTACAATGGTGTCTGTCGCACTTACAGGAAGAATAGGGCTGCATGCAGCATTATTCTTCCTGTTAAGTCAGATATAATCTACAGTGAAGCCCCCAACAGAGCCTGTGACATAGATGTGAACATATACAAAAATATATTATTAAAATATAATATTAAAATATCATATTAAAATATTTATTTTTTAACAGAATGATAATAAGAGTATACAGATCTGTACACAGATAAAGAATGTAGTTACATTGGGAGAGATTCATCAAAAGTTGTAGACATAGTAACCAATCAGAAATGCTGTTTTTATTTTCAAAGGACTGCTGAAAAAAAACTAGTGGAATCTGATTGGTCTCTAGATAACTGCTTTATTTTCCCTCTTCACCAGTTTTGATACTGTGTATGTTAAAAAAAGTATCTGTTTAAAGCATACCTCCAATTCAGTTCTCCTGCTCGATCTTGCCAAGGCGATCATACGATACCTAGAGAGTATCGTGCACAGGTTTTATTCTAATTAATAAATTAGAATAAAACCTTGTACAAGACTGTCTGGGTGTCGTACAGCTGCCATGCGGATTGGAATGGAGTACGGAATTGGATGGAACACTTTATATTTATTGATTATGTAGTGATGTCCAAAATTGGAAATTGAGAGTTATGACTCATGCACACAGCCCTGTTACGGCTCTGTATTGTACAGAGCTTTAATAGGGCTGCTATAGAGGTGCATGAGCTCTCTACGGTACCCTTATATGCCTCCATACTAAAGAAACCAAACAGGCTACATGCACTGCGATAGGTGAGCCATGCCAGTGTGCATAAGTCCCTAGGCATCATGCACAAGAGCGTATTTTGGATCCGTATCACATGAATTTCAATTACAGTGTTAATGCATTTCAATGGGGTCATGCATGCCATTATATCATAATCCAGCCGTATACGCAATTTTATTTTTTATTCTGTGTCCACATAAAAAAAATCACAGAATGATCCAATGGATTCCATGTATCAGAATGCATTCTCCCCTAGAAACACTAAACAATATGTGGGCACTGTATGCCTGTAATAAACAAAAACCTCAATTTCTCAGCTATAGTAAAAGAATATAAACTCAAAATTAAGTTTAAGTCATTAAACATTTTCTTTTATGTTAATTATGCAGTATTTTACTACATTTTACATATCATTCGGTTTTAGCTAAATTCTTTAAACTTTCAAATCCTGTGAATTTGAAATGTTGTAGAATTCCACAGGAATTCACTTAAAATATAAATATTAAATGAGAGTAAATATTACTCAGTGTTCTATACTTATATTATATTAGATGGTATATCACGTAAGCATTTCTTTTTATCAGATGGTATATGACGTAAGCATTTATTTTTATTATATATAATATGGTAACAGTATTGCAAATTTGCAATGGATGTTTTCTCCCTAAAAAGCAAATTTATTGGCCACATAAAAATGTAACTACCTGTAGGTTTTTTTGTTCATTGAGATCTTCCCCCAGACACTAGTCATGGAACAGATGAATAATGCAATGCATAACTGCCAATAAAATGTGTTCTGTCCTTTTTCTTTCTCCTCTCCGAAAGAACATATAAAATGTAGATAACATATACAAGTTACACAAATTTGTACTAAATATTTTGTGTTACCTGTATCACATTAGTAAAGAAAGAATTATCAAATAAAGATATGTTCCTATGAAGGTCCTTAATGAACTCCCCTTATCCCCCCTCCCCAATGTCACCACCTACATGTACTAAGAAAAATGTTAGGACAAGGAAATAGGTGTTCGGCCATGTAATAATTCTAAGGATTACCATGCTGTATACTTGAAACAATCATGAATAGAAGTACGTTCTGTCAATAATCGGGTATTAATAAAGGGTTGCCGTGCTAAAAATAACCGCTTCGTCTGTGTGTCTTTTTGCAGAGTTGTATTTAACCGTTCCATTCGAAATAAGTGTTCAACTTTCGATTTAACCAAAATAAGTAGGACTGCTTGGGGATTGGCCCAATGTTGCAGTATACGCTTGCGAGCTGCACTTGCCCAAATAAGTAAAGTATTTTTAGAAGATTTTGGATAATTATTTTTATCCGATAAAATATTAATTATGGCCCACTCAGCAGTCATGTCGAAAGATATTTGAAATGTATCATACAAGTAATCTTTAATTAAGGACCATAAAAACTGAGTTCTTGGGTAGTCTTGGAAATTGTGAAAAAAATCTGAATTTGTAAATTGACATTTAGCACAAGAATAAGTTTCCAAAGTAGACATCTTGGATTGCAGAAGTGGGGTGAGATACTTTCTATGAAATATCATGAGAGCCATATCTCAGTAAGTGCTGACTGGAATAGCTTTAATTTAATAGAGAATAGCTTCTAATAAATCTTTTGTAGTGCAATCTGAAAATTTCAATGACCATCTAGCAGCTCCCGTGGACTCGCTAGACCAAGCTATGCAGGGTCTTATAACCCTACAGATGGAACTTATTGAGGTTTGATTAGATCTACATTTTTAAAAAAAGATTTCTAATTTGTGATACAGCGTGTCAGTATTTAAGTGTCCCATAACCTGACCGATATAATTACGCATCCGCAGATATACAAAATGTCTTCCTTTCAAGATGGGAACATTTTCAAAGGCCGCAGAAAAAGATAAAACTTTATAGCTAGAATCCAACATGTCAAGCAGAAAAGTACATTTCACAGAAAAACTGATTTTCTAGGTAGTAATTCTGAGAAATTATACGGTAGTTTGTAAAATTGCCGAATTTGTCTCCATGCCTAAATAGTAGACCAAAGTAAGGGGTTATCCATGACTTCCAGAGGAATAAGTTCAGTATTAAGAAGTAACATGGCTTCTATAGGATATAAAGGGAAACAATTCATAACTTGAGGTACATTGGTGAAGTGGGAGGTTCCACAAGTTTACGTACTTGGCTTGGTTCTGGAGCTGTATATATGTACTGAGTTTTGTTCTGGTGCTGTATTTATGTACTGAGCTTTGTTCTGGTGTTGTATTTATGTACTGAGCTTCGTTCTGGTGCTGTATATATGTATGAGCTTGGTTCTGGGGCTGTATATATGTACTGAGGTTTGTTCTGGTGCTGTATATTTGTATGAGCTTGGTTCTGGGGCTTATTTATGTACTGAGGTTGGTTCCGGTGCTGTGTATATGTATGAGCTTGGTTCTGGGGCTGTATATATGTACTGAGGTTGGTTCTGGTGCTGTATTTATGTACTGAGTTTTGTTATGGTGCTGTAATTGTGGTCATGGGGTGGTGCCACTATCCTGAAGAGTCACATAGTCCTGCCTCTAAACCCACCTTTCCATGCTTGATTGACATCCCTTTAGCGGTTATACATCACTACCAGTCCCCTCCAACTTTCTCGGATACACCATTGCCTTGTACTACTTTGGCACGCACCGTGCAGCGAGGTGTACTCTGCCCAGCTGCACCGCGCATTTGCAAGAGTTGGAGATGACTGCTAGGGATGTAGAACAGCCAGGGTGATGTCAATCAAAATCTGGGGGGTGCCATTTAAATTTTCACCACAGGCAGTGGAAAAGCTAGAATCAGACCTGGGGATGGGACAGCATTTGCAGGGGCGGGATAGGGCTAGCAGATGGGCATCACAATAGACATGTCTGCTAGTGTTACAAGTTAGAACACGCCCCTTTGACGATGCACGCTCCGGCAGAGAGAAGTCGGAAAGCAGGGCGGTGGTCATGCGGTGAGGTTAGTGTGGTATTAGCCTCCTGCCCCAGCAAACTTTAAACTGATCGTCCGACACTAGGGAGGGATTAATAATACAGACAGGGGGGGGTCCATCTAACTAACTGCAGAGGACTCTATGTAGGGGATAATAATTTCCTCCCATAGAGCACTCAGCAGTCAGACGCTCCATCCCTCCTGCTGTATAATAAATACTGAGGGCTCTATGGGGAATGGGGGATTATCCACCCCCCCTTCATAGAGTCCTCTGCAGTCACTTATAGGGTTAGACCCCCCCTTTCAGAATAATCCCCCTTCCCATAGAGCCCTCAGTAGTTACTATATATTGCAAGTGGACGTCAAATTGTCTGACTGACTGCTGGTAGCCCTATAGGGGGGTCGGAGCGATAAACTGCTGAGGTCTCTATGGGAGGGATACCCCCCACACAGAGATATCAAAGTTAGACACTCGGACCCCGCTATAGAGCCCCCAGCAGTCAGTCAGACAATCTGACCTCCCCTTGCAATATAATCCCCCCCCATACAGCTCTCAGTAGTTATTTTACTACAAGTGGAGGGGTGTCTGACTACTTAAAGAGGCTCTGTCACCAGATTATAAAATCCCTATCTCCTATTGAATGTGATCGGCGCTGCAACAGATAACAGCAAAGTTTTTTGTTTTTTTTTAAAACGATAATTTTTGACCAAGTTATGAGCAATTTTAGATTTATGCAAATGAGCTCTTCAATGGACAACTAGGCGTGTTTTCTCGTTTTACCAACTGGGCGTGTATTGTGTTCTTACCAACTGGGCGTGTATTGTGTTTTTACCAACTGGGCGTTGTGAATAGAAGTGTATGACACTGACAAATCAGCATCATGAACTTCTCATCGTTCCCACCCAGCTTCTTTCACTGCAGACACACAGCGTGACGTCACCCACAGGTCCTTCAACCTTGGCGTCGAACGAGAGAAGATACATTGGCTCCAGGCGTCCGAGAGGGTAATATGCTCGTCTCTAGGGAGTTTTCTATGCTTACCTGCACACGGTGATGCTGCTGCAGATTCAACTGTACCCTCTCGGACGCCTGGAGCCGATGTGTCTTCTCTCGTCTGACGCCAAGGTTGAAGGACCTATGGGTGACGTCACGCTGTGTGTCTGCAGTGAAAGAAGCTAGGTGGGAACGATGAGGTCACCCACAGGTCCTTCAACCTTGTCTGTAGTTCCCTACCTGTTCACCCAATACAATGTAGTCCACAACTACACTGCAATAAGCACACCAAATTCAATGTATTATCTACAATCTATTCTGTCTTTTATGTCATATATACAGTAGTTGCCCAACTCATGACAATTTTTTTTTAAGTCCTGCTTACTTTACAACACCTATATGGGAAGAATTCCCTTAACATATCCTTCTTATTTGATTTTTTCCTAAATGGCTCCATACTAAATGATCTTTAATTGTAAGAGCACGTCTGTAAACTGTTTGTGTTTTTTCTGGTAACACGATCCCAGCACGTTTTCAATTTAAAGATGTGCCAGTTTGTTCTAGAGTTTTCTTTAGCATTCTACTTTTCCTAGAAAAAATTGTAATAAACAATGGCATAACATTTTCACATATATTTTTCTTTTCTTCTGTTTTATTTATTAGCGCCTCCCTGTTTTTATTGTCATTTCTCCTATTGCTGTATCAACTACTTTCCAAAAAGAGTTTTCTTATTCAAACCTTTTAATTAAGTTTACTCGTAGTGTTTCAAAATCTTCTTCTTATGTGCAATTATTTTTTTATCCGAAAAAGCTGATTTTTGGTTTGTTTTTTATCCACAGGGAGAAATAAAAGCTGTCACTTTCAATGAAAACTGCAGCCCGTCCCACATAAAACAAACCTCACACAGCTTTCTTGGCTGAAAATGAAAGCAGTTATGGCTCTGAAAAAGCCGAACAGACACGAATCGGCTGAGCACTCACACAAGCGCTTCAGCTGCTTCGTTCTAGCGATTGGTGGGGGTCTCAGTGCTCGGACCCCCACCAATCCAAACTTCTGACATGTCACTGTGACATGTCAGAAGTTTGTCAAATGTTTAGCTACCCTTTAACCCTTTCATGACCAAGGGTCATTGATGCCCCTGTGTCCAGGTCAAATTTTCCATTTTTAATTCAGCGTTTTAAATTTTTATTATGAGCAGACAAAACACTGAAAATGAAAGAAAAAACACTTTTTTTGTATTCTTTTTTTAATATATACTTAGCTATACATATATATATATATATATATATATATATATATATATATATATATATATATATATATATATATATATACAAAAATAGAATCCAGCAGCACAGGCTTAAATGAAAGGGGGTGCAAGCCTTAGGCTGGGTTCACACGACCTATTTTCAGACATAAATGAGGCGTATTATGCCTCGTTTTACGTCTGAAAATAGGGCTACAATACGTCGGCAAACATCTGCCCATTCATTAGAATGGGTTTGCCGACGTACTGTGCAGACAACCTGTAATTTACGCGTCGTCGTTTGACAGCTGTCAAACGACGACGCGTAAAAATACAGCCTCGTCAAAAGAAGTGCATGACACTTCTTTGGACGTTTTTGGAGCCGTTTTCTCATAGACTCCAATGAAAAAAGCTCCAAAAACGTACGTAAAAAACACAGCGAAAACGGCGCAAAAAACGCGAGTTGCTCAAAAAACGTCTGAAAATCAGGGGCTGTTTTCCCTTGAAAGCAGCTCCGTATTTTCAGACGTTTTTGGTCACTACGTGTGCACATACCCTAAGGGAACTGACCACTGTCCCTCTAGACAAAAAGCAGTAAATAGGCAGCACTCACAAAGGCTTACAGTGAAAAAAGAGAATGCTTTATTGACCCCAAAATACAAGGACATTTAAAAAATGATGCCAACATAAAGTAAATATATGGGAAATGTTAATTATTGAGTAATTCATGTGGTATCATTATCTGCCTTGCAAGCAGGGACATTTTCTATATGTTTTGATGTTTTTCACAGATAAACACAGAATCTAACAACCAAAATTTACCACTAAGGCTTAGTTCACACCTGCGTCCGTGTGTTCCATTGTTCTACTCCATCAGAGGAGGAGAAAAAGGAAATGACGACAGCAACGGTTCTGCTGTACAACGGACACCTTCGGCTTTCTGTAAGGTGTGTCTGTAATTTTACCAGACAATAGCGCAGCATTCTGGTAATCTTCAAATATCTCGGCCGAATCTATGACGGAGGAGCCTAATGGAGTCTCCAACGCAGTTGTGAACAAGGCCTAACATTAAAAAACTATCTCAGAATCGCTTGGATAAGTAAAAGCACTGGAAAGTTATTCCCACATAAAGTGACACATGTACGCATTTGAAAACTGGCTGCAGTAGTAAGGGGATAAATCAAGGCGCAACTGGACACAAAATTAATGCAGGCTCCTTTTCCTGGGGGTATAAGGAGGTTTTTTTTATTTCATACAAATTTGAAAAATAAATAGTCGCAGGGGAATCTATGTTTCACCATACAGCCTCCTGTACTTTGCTCTGCCATGTGAATGAGGCCAAATATCAAGAGCTAATTCTGCTATTCAAACTTTGATAACATTTGCCAATGATATTATGCAAGACCGGCCTTAGGTGTGTCCGACTGTGCCATTGCTCAGGGCACATCACTCCAGCAGGTGGAAGGGGGCGCTGCGCTGGCTCCCTTCCCCTGCTTGTGTTTTAGAAGTGCCCAGGCGGTTCTTCTCTCAGTGGCGTCACCACCGCTGTAGCAGCCATAGTGGCTACAAGCGTGACACCGGGCATGAGGGCGCCCGTGCCACCAATCAGGATGGACCACCTCATGGCCAGCGGCGCAGTTAGCAGCCGCTGTGGGTGCTACATCGGTAGCGATGCCACATTCAATAGTATCTGAGTCCGGAGGATGCAAATACTATTGAACACTATAGCAGAGCAGGGAGGTATCTCCCTGCTCTGCTATCTACTAGCACCACTGTAGCTCCCTGTAGCTCCCAGGAGCGGAATCCCGGCCACACGGGGTTTCCGCTCCTGGCCAGAGCGATTGATGTCTCTGCCAATATATGGACAGTGACATCAGGGGCAACTCCTGAAGCGGAATCCACGTCCACAGCATTGCCGACGTTGTGACCGAGGATTCCACTCCAGGAGAAGCCCCTGACATCACTGTCCATAAATGGACACAAATGTCAAGGGCTTCCCCTGGAATTGAATCCCCGAAGCTGTGACCGGGGATTCTGTTCCAGGAGAAGCCCCTGATGTGACTGTCCATATATGGACAGTGATGTCAGGGACTTCTCCTGGAGTGGAATCCCAGGTCACAGCATCGGCAACGCTGTGTACGGGGATTCCGCGTCAGGAGTTGCCCCTGATATGTCCATATATGGACAGAGACATCAAGCGCTCCGTCCAGTAGCGGTATCCCGGGGATTCCGCTCATTTAGGGAGCTACAGTGTGGCTATCTACAGGAAGGGGGAGGGGCTGCTATCTACAAGCGGGCAGTATAACACTACCTACAAGGGGGCTGTGTGGCACTACCTACAAGGGGGCTTCATGGCACTACCTACAAGGGGGCTGTGTGGCACTACCTATTTAGTGACTGTGTGGCACTACTTACAAGGGGGCTGTGTGGCACTACTTACAAGGGGCTGTGTGGCACTACCTACAAGGGGGCTGTGTGGCACTACAAGGGGGCTGTAGGGCACTACCTACAGGGTGCTGTGTCGCACTACCCACAAGGGGCCATGTGGCAATATCTACAGAGGGCTGTGTGGCACTAAATACAGGGGGCATCTGTGAATGGCAGGCTGATGGTCATTTTAGTGACAGTGGCAGGCTGATTACCAATTTACTGTGTGTGGCGGGCTGATGGTCATTTTACGGTGAGTGGCGGGCTGATGTTCATTTTACTGTGAGAGGTGGGCTGATGGTCATTTTACTGTGAGTGGGGGGGCTGATTTTTTGTTCATGGGGTGCCTCGAGTCCATAAATGTCGGAAAACTCTGTACTAGGCTACAAGATCACGCCGGCCTACGCAAGGAATCCGTCATTGGCGTTGTGGAACAGCTCAGTTTGTCATGGGAACGGGGCCTAGGTGAGTACAAATTTTTTTTGTTTGGGGGCACTGTCTACAAGGGGGAGGTGGGGGACTTTATGACACTCTCTACATGTGGGAGGTGTGGGCTGAATGGCACTGTCTACAAGGAGGAGGTGGGGGATTATGGCACTGTCTACAGGGAGGCTGTATGGCACAATGTACAGGGGGCACTATCTACAAGGGGGGCTGTGTGTGGCAAACAAGGGAGGGGGCATTATACTGTGCGGAGGCCACTAAGCGGACATTATACTGTGTAGGGGCACTACAGGGGCAATATAATGTGTGTGGCACTTAGGGGGCATAATACTATGTGGGCACAATCAGAGGGCAAAATATTGTGTCCTTAAAAAGGGTTATAATATATTTTTAAATATTATTATACTGTATGGGGGCCACTAAAGGGGCATTATACTGTTTGGTGGCACTATATAGGGCATTATACTGTCGGGGGCATTATACTTTTTTATGGTGCTTTTTTTATGACGGGGTGGGGCGCCAAAAGATCATTTCGCACGGGGCGCCATCTATCCTAAGGACGGCCCTGATACTATGTAATGCTTAGAGGTAATGATCCCATTTCAATTCTAGTGCTCAAGTTAGTAAGGGCCTATTCACATCAGCGTTGGCTTTCCGTTCTGGGGTTCCGTCGGAGGTTTCCGTCGGGTGAACCCCGCAACGGAAAGTCAAAAATGGAAACGGAAGCTGTGGTTTCAGTTTGACTTTCCGTTGCGGGGTTCACCGAACGGAAACCTCCGACGGAACCCCAGAACAGAAAGCCAACGCTGATGTGAACAGGCCCTAACTCAGTTCATGATACCCTTTTTTACCATGACTGATATTGATGATGTTGTGATGACTCTTCAAATAGTAAAAATTTAGGGTCAATGCACATGATGCATAATACATACGGCTTTACAGTGCATATATTCGTGCGGCAAAACCGCAGCATGATACAGTGCCAGCATAGACAATGAGACTCCAGAAAATCTCATGTACACGCTGTGGTATTTTCCTGCACATAAATTGACCTGCGGTGCGGATTTTCAAATCTGCAGCATTTCAATTTATCTTGCGTTTCCGCTTGCGAATTCTATCTGCCTAGTGCAGAGGAAAATCGTACCAAAACACGCAGGCATGAAAATGCTGCGTTTTACCCATCAAAACGTAAAAATTGCACCGAAAAATGCATCAAAAAACGCACCTCCAATTTCTTGCGGTTTCCTGCGGTTTTGCTGCGTATTTTTCGACGTGTGAATGAAGCTTAAAGAGGCTCTGTCACCAGATTTTGCAACCCCTATCTGCTATTGCAGCAGATAGGCGCTGCAATGTAGATTACAGTAACGTTTTTATTTTTAAAAAACGAGCATTTTTGGCCAAGTTATGACCATTTTCGTATTTATGCAAATGAGGCTTGCAAAAGTACAACTGGGAGTGTTGAAAAGTAAAAGTACAACTGGGCGTGTATTATGTGCGTACATCGGGGTGTGTTTACTACTTTTACTAGCTGGGCTTTCTGATGAGAAGTATCATCCACTTCTCTTCACAACGCCCAGCTTCTGGCAGTGCAGATCTGTGACGTCACTCACAGGTCCTGCATCGTGTCGGCACCAGAGGCTACACTTGATTCTGCAGCAGCATCAGCATTTGCAGGTAAGTAGCTACATCGACTTACCTGCAAACGCCGATGCTGCTGCAGAATCATCTGTAGCCTCTGGTGCCGACACGATGCAGGACCTGTGAGTGACGTCACAGTGCTGCACTGCCAGAAGCTGGGCGTTGTGAAGAGAAGTGGATGATACTTCTATACACAACGCCCAGCTAGTAAAAGTAGTAAACACGCCCCGATGTACGCACATAATACACGCCCAGTTGTACTTTTACTTTTCAACACGCCCAGTTGTACTTTTGCCAGCCTCATTTGCATAAATACGAAAATGGTCATAACTTGGCCAAAAATGCTCGTTTTTAAAAAATAAAAACGTTACTGTAATCTACATTGCAGCGCCTATCTGCTGCAATAGCAGATAGGGGTTGCAAAATCTGGTGACAGAGCCTCTTTAAAGGTATGTTCACACACTAAACAAAAAACGGCTGTAAAATAAGGAACTGTTTTTAAGGGAAAGTGTAGTGTCCCACAGGAGCACTACTATGAAAACTATGTTTGTCTTCATGTGTTGTGTTATGCTGCCATCTACAGGTCCAGAAATGTTATGACATTGTGTTTCAGCCTATGCGGAGTGGTTTTCTATAATGTAACAGAAGCTGGGAGGAGTTAATTAGGGAGTGGTTAGAGTGAGTGAGGGAGTGGTGAGCTAGGAGTGGATGCAGCAGGAAGCACAGTGAAGGTGCTCCTGAGTTCAGCCATTTTCGGATTACAGAGAAAGACAGGCCTAAAGAGATTTATTGGAATAACAGCTCAAGGAGCCAGAAGAGTCCAGAAAGAGAGACTGTGAGTAGAGAGATAATAGCACTCCTGCATTTAGCATTGGGCTACACTGATTGAGCTGAATTTGGATGACATATTTGTATTGTACAATCTCCATCTTGAAAAGTAAAAGTGTGCATGCAAGCTCTCCTGATTAACTGCCACCACCGTCTCCTGTCTTCTATTTGCACTCTACACCAAGGGCACCCCAAATAACACCAGACAGGAGTCAGCCACCAAGGGAGTGCCCCGGGGGAAACAACAGTCATCATCATCATCTTGTGCAGCCCCTTCATCACTGTGTGTGTGTGTCCCTGGGAGGTGGGAAGGCCTGCAAGGCAAAATACCACCGTGACACAAGACAGAGAGCCCAGTATCCACCAGTTTGGGTTCCTGCATCCCCCGCCACCCACGGGCCACCACATATAATTTTGGCGTCACGAACAGGATCTCTATGGCCTCTGTGCCTTATGAACTAAGTCAGCGCTGATGCGCCACAGCCGGAGCAGAGTTACAGACATTTCGCTACAGCCGGAATAAAAGTTTCCCGCCAAGTCGCCGCCATATTGGAAGTGGCAAGGAACTGCGCAACAGAACCCGCGAAAACAGCGGAGCAGCTAAGAGAAAGCTGGTGAGTGCCTGAATAGGCCAGTAAATGAGATTTAAAGTAAAAAGTGGCAGTTAACAGTGTAGAGACACCGGAAAAGATATCCGGAAAAGAGGCTTAGTGCATAGCCTGAAATTGAACACCCGTTGCTAGGGGTTACTGTAGGACTTATTGCAGAAAATGTCTGATGACGGAGATAACGGCTCTCCAAGCCCCAGTGGGTCACCTCCAACAGCACAAGTGATGCCACTCACTATGCCCTATTACTTTGGAGCACCATGGCTTCCTCGCTACAAAGGCGAAGTTCATTCCCTGAGGGAATTCAAAGAGAAGATGCTGTCCATGTTCCGTTTGTATCCTGTCTCAACAGACCAGAGGGTTGAGATATTGATAGGACAACTAGAGGGCGCAGCATTAAGAGAAGTGAAATCCTGGCCCAGAACAGAGAAAAAAACAGTGGAACAGATACTGGACCGATTGCGTGCCACATTTGAAGTAAGGACTGTGGCAGAGCTCAAGATGATGTTCTTTGGAAAGAAGCAGCAGCCCGGTGAGTCATTGAGAGACTTTGCTTTATCCCTGCAGGAGGCCCAGCGGGCAATTATGCAAGTAGAACCCTTAGAGGCTGCAGAGGCTGACAAGGCCTTAAGGGAGCAGTTTGTTGAAGGAGCTGCATCTGAAGCTCTTAAAAGTCAGCTCAGAATGTTGGCCTCCCAGAACCCAAGCTGTATCTTCTTGGACTTTAAAGAGCTCGCAATTAGAATCCTGGGGACTGAAGCCGCAGCGGTTCAAGCCAAAGTTTTCCCCTATTCCATAGAGACTCCTACGGAGTCGCAAGTAGATCATCCTACAGCAGCGGGAAGTCAAGTTGCACTAGCTCAGTGTGCTCACATGCAAGCTCAAGATCCAGTTGGTGAACTGAGGGACCAAATTGCTGTCCTCACCAAGAGCCTCAGTAAAATGTGCCAGAAAATGGAAGATATGGAGCAACGCCAGAACGAAAGCCGCCGCTACTCCAGTAACAGGTTCAGTAACCGATCAGAAGGGGGAAGTTACCGGAATTGGGGTAGACGCTCTTCTGACAGATTTGATACCACCGGAAGACCCATTTGTCGTAGGTGTCAAAGAGCTGGCCATATTGAAAGAGAATGTCGTCAGTTAAACGACAATCCCCCGAGGCAGAGGACCGCCCCTCGGGAGGAAGACCAATAGGTCCCACAACACCAGAATGGATTCCCCGGTACATTGGGCAGTGTCCAGTGATTACGATCCACCTAAATGGGATCCCACTGTCGGCCTTACTGGACACTGGCTCTCAAGTCACCACTCTGCAGAGAAGTTGGTTTGAGAAGTACTGGGACCTCGACCAGCTGATACAACCCCCAGACACGTGGCTTAACATTGTAGCCAGTAATGGACAATCGATACCCCATCGGGGCTACTGGGAACCCACGATCCAGATGGGAGAAACTGAACTGCCCCAGCAAGGCGTAATTGTAGTGAACGTCTGGGATGATGACTTTCCACCAGTGGTGCTGGGCATGAATGTTCTTAGGAATTGCTATGAAGAGATGCTAGATGCCCTACACCGAGCACTTTCTACAGTCCCTGTCTCCAATCAAAATGCAATTCAGCATGCTATCCGTCTCTTGAATGCCCAACAGAGGTTCACGAATGAAAAGGGTGAGATCTGCCGTGCCCGCATCATGGACTCACAACCAGTGACTCTGGAACCAGAGACGGAAACCATTCTGTGGTGTCGAGCTCGTCCAGGTTTGCAAGGTCAAGATTACCAGGCCCTTGTGGAACCTCTTCTTCTGGAAGATCATCCGACCGTGCTAGCAGCCAGAAGTCTAGTGACTGTTTCTAATGGGAGGGTACCTATTCGCCTCCTGAACATTGGTGATACGGCTGTGGTACTGAGTAAATACCGTCCAGTTGCTAAGCTCTCACAGGTCTTCTTCCAAGATGTCTGGAGCCCTGAGACTACAGTGTTCCAGCAAGCTACCCAGAATCAAGTTACCCCTGAGATGACAACAAAACCCTGGTGGACCGAGATCCATGTTGGCGATGCTAATACTACCGAAGAGGAGATCGAAGGAGCCCTGATGGTGGCCAAAGACAATCAACAAGCCTTCAGTAAACATCCTATGGATTTTGGGAAGGCTACTATCATTGAGCACACCATCCCTACAGGCGTCCATCCACCCATCAAAGAAAGGTACCGTCCCCTTCCACCAGCCATGTACCAGCCAGTGAAGAAAATGATTCGGGAAATGAAGGACGCAGATGTGATTCGGGAGAGCTACAGTCCATGGGCTGCACCCCTAGTCCTGGTGAAAAAGAAGGATGGCAACATTAGATTCTGCGTGGACTACCGCAAAATCAATAATATCACTCACAAGGATGCGTATCCCCTGCCACGCATTGAAGAATCCCTGACTGCTTTGGGGTCTGCTGCCTACTTCTCAACTCTGGATTTGACCAGCGGGTATTGGCAGGTACCTATGGCTCCCGAAGATAGGGAAAAGACTGCTTTCACTACTCCCATGGGGTTGTTCGAGTTTAATTGTATGCCCTTTGGGCTATGCAATGCCCCAGGAACCTTCCAGAGGCTGATGGAACGCTGCCTGGGTCACCAAAACTTCGAGACCGTCCTCTTGTACCTGGACGACGTAATCATCTACTCAAAGACTTATGAGGAACACCTACAGCACCTGGCAGAAGTCCTCAAAACCCTCATCAAATATGGCCTGAAAGTGAAACCCTCCAAGTGTCATCTCCTGAAGCCGGAAGTCCATTACTTAGGCCATGTCGTGAGTGCAGAAGGAGTGGTTCCTGATCCAGGCAAAGTAGCAGCAGTAAAGAGCTGGCCAGCCCCTACCACAGTCAAGGAGGTGAGAAGTTTCTTGGGATTTGCAGGGTATTATAGACGGTTCATCCCACACTTTGCCCAGATTGCAGAACCCCTCCAGGGATTGTTGAGAGGTCACTCCAAGGAAGCTATGAAGAGAAGGATCCCGATTGAGTGGGCTGAAGCCCATGAAGCCGCTTTCCAGAAGCTGAAGCAGCTGTTAACCGAACCACCTATCCTGGGATATCCTGACTACAACCAACCCTTTAGGCTGTATACTGATGCCAGCCAGAAGGGATTGGGGGCCGTCCTGTCGCAGGTACAGGACCAGAAAGAGAGAGTCATCGCTTATGCCAGCAGAGGTCTTCGAGGCGCTGAACGGAACGACCAGAATTATAGTTCCTTTAAGCTGGAATTCCTGGCCCTTGTGTGGGCAGTGACCGAAAAATTTAAAGATTACCTGGCTGCAACACCCTTCATCGTCTTCACGGATAATAATCCGCTGGCCCACTTGGATACAGCGCGACTGGGAGCTCTTGAACAGCGATGGGCATCCAGACTGGCGAATTATCAGTTTGTGATCAAGTACCGGACTGGTGCGTCCAACGTGAATGCCGATGCCTTATCCCGTTTGCCTGTGGGTGAAGAACCGGTCCGATGTAATGATGAATGGGAAGAGGTAGAGATGCCTACATTCTATGCCCAGTTTGCAACCCAGAATTCGGTGATCGCTCAGAGGAAGCGAAACAAACATCCGCAACCAAATGTTCCTGACTTCTCCCAAGATTCCAGACAGTGGGCTAGATTCCAACGGGAGAGTAGAAACCTACAGGAATTGCAGACTTCCCTTCTTCAGAAGAGGACTCCGGACCGAATACGTAGAGGTCAAGCTGATCAGGAATTAATTTGTCTATGGAGACTGAGGAATCGACTTTTCGTGTCCAGAGGTCTACTACAGAGGACTGCCCTGGATCCAGTAACGGGTGAGCGTCTACATCAAATTGTGGTACCCCGGCGAGATTCCAAATCCATCTTGGAAGCCTACCATGACAGATCGGGACACTTTGGGGTTCATAAAACGGAAGATACCATACGCCGACGATTTTACTGGATTGGCATGAGAGACGACATAGAGAAGTGGTGCCGAGAATGTCCCAACTGTGCTCAGAGCCGAGGAGAGCGTCATGACCAGAGAGCCCCACTTCACCCCATCATCAGTCATAGACCGCTGGAACTGGTAGCCATTGACCATGTCAAGTTTGAACCAAGCCGCACTGGGTATACTTATGCTATAACTATAATTGACCACTATACGAAGTTCGTGGTAGCTATGCCAGTGAAAGACCTGACTGCCAAGACCACCGCTGCCATCTTTTGGAAGAATTTCGTACTCCCCTATGGCTGTCCGGACAAGATCCTGACTGATCGTGGTTCCGCATTTGAGTCTCAACTGTTCCACGAGTTGTGTTCCCTCTATGGCTGTCAGAAGCTGAGAACTACCGCTTATCATCCACAAGGTAATGGCTTATGTGAAAAGATGAACCAGACTCTTATTGGGATGTTAAGAACTGTTCCGTCCCAGAAGAGGGCTGATTGGCCGACTCTCCTGCCAGAATTGGTGTACCTTTATAACAACACTGTGCACTGCTCCACAGGGTACACTCCTTACTATCTCCTGTTTGGCCGTCAGGGCAAATTGCCTTCGGACTTGGCCATGGATGTCGAAGTTCCAGATACTATCAACCCCCTGCCAAACACAGAGTGGGTGAGTGATCACCAGCGTCGCCTGGCTGAAGCCAACGAGATTGTGGAAAGAAGGATGGAAGATGCTCGTCAAAGGCAACAAGCAGGTTTTGATCAAAAGGCCGAAGCAGAACCCTTCCAAATTGGAGACCGTGTGTGGCTGAAAAACAACCATCGTTCAAGTAAGTTGGACAGCAAGTGGCAGAAAGAACCATACACAATTAAGTCCATCCCGCACCCTGGGACTGATGTCTATGAGATTGTGCGCGAAGGCCGAGATTCCCAAGTCGTCCACCGTAATCGTCTCAAGCTCTGCCTAAAGGAAGAGGTACCAGCAGAACCACAGACAACTGAGAAATCTCCTGCAGCTGAACCGCTACCGCCAACAACTAGTATGTCCCCTCTTGATTGGCTGTTCCAACCTTGGCTGTCTATTTTTGTTCCAAGAACTGTTCTTGATCCCGGCGAGGACCAAGTGACCTCGTCATCCGAGTTCCGGCCTGGTCCAGAGGAATCCAGGGACCCTGAAATTGCTATAGAGGAGCCCCTGAGGAGATCTGATAGAGCTACCCGAGGTAAGATGCCAGCTCGATATCAAGATTGAACTGTTGAATCTGAGACTTCATTTTTGGATTATCCTTCACCAGAGACAGTGTATTGTTTGCATCCCAATTGGGTAACAAGCCCTTCATTTTCCCCAGTTCATATGACAAGGACTCTTGGACATTTTCCCTGTTCAGCATTATATCCTCACATTCCTCAGAGACTGTATGGACTCTTAGTTTATTATTGCAATTTTGATTAACCTTTGTTTTAGGTTAACCTGCCGCCTGGAGAGTCGGACGCCGAGGACGGCTTTATTTAAAGAGGGGGTGTATGTAGTGTCCCACAGGAGCACTACTATGAAAACTATGTTTGTCTTCATGTGTTGTGTTATGCTGCCATCTACAGGTCCAGAAATGTTATGACATTGTGTTTCAGCCTATGCGGAGTGGTTTTCTATAATGTAACAGAAGCTGGGAGGAGTTAATTAGGGAGTGGTTAGAGTGAGTGAGGGAGTGGTGAGCTAGGAGTGGATGCAGCAGGAAGCACAGTGAAGGTGCTCCTGAGTTCAGCCATTTTCGGATTACAGAGAAAGACAGGCCTAAAGAGATTTATTGGAATAACAGCTCAAGGAGCCAGAAGAGTCCAGAAAGAGAGACTGTGAGTAGAGAGATAATAGCACTCCTGCATTTAGCATTGGGCTACACTGATTGAGCTGAATTTGGATGACATATTTGTATTGTACAATCTCCATCTTGAAAAGTAAAAGTGTGCATGCAAGCTCTCCTGATTAACTGCCACCACCGTCTCCTGTCTTCTATTTGCACTCTACACCAAGGGCACCCCAAATAACACCAGACAGGAGTCAGCCACCAAGGGAGTGCCCCGGGGGAAACAACAGTCATCATCATCATCTTGTGCAGCCCCTTCATCACTGTGTGTGTGTGTCCCTGGGAGGTGGGAAGGCCTGCAAGGCAAAATACCACCGTGACACAAGACAGAGAGCCCAGTATCCACCAGTTTGGGTTCCTGCATCCCCCGCCACCCACGGGCCACCACAAAAGCAGCCACTGATTTTCAGTAAAAAAAAACGCCCCGTCGGAAGGAAACGCCATTTTTCCCATTGAAATCAATGAGCAGATGTTTGGAGGCGTTCAGCTTCCATATTTTCAGCTACTTTTCAGGGCGTTTACAGCCCGAAAAACGGCTGAAAATCTGTGTGAACATACGCTTAGAGAGAAAGAAGTTATCCGAACGCAATCTAGTCTTTTTTTGGATACCTGATTTCTGACTTTCTACCATGCACTGTAACATATTGTAGCAGTAAAACAATTTGCATGTATTTTAGATTCACAATGTGCTATCAGAGTGAATACAGCCCATTTTCCAGGCAGCTTTTATACTGGAAGAATTATGAACATTTAAACACATAATATTAATTATGCCCTTCTTTTCATTGTCAGTGAAATGATCAGGCCCCAAGACTTTTCCATCAAGAGTTTAATTATGAGCAGTGAGATAACAATAAAATAAACTTTTATTAATGCATTTATATTTAAACCTGTCAGGATTTTAGCATTAAAGGGGTTTTCCCAACACAGCACCTTATGTAAAACTTCGGAGCAGGGTAATGATTCTAAACATGAAACGTGCTATTTTAAGTATAAAATGCTTATGTTCAGCTCATTTCATCACTGCTGCATCTTGGGTTGTTTGCTTACACTTTCATGTCCGGAGATGGGCATTCCGCTCCCCCACGTTACTGCAGAGAAGAGCGGCATGCTCTGAGAGCTGTTCTTCTGGCCAAATGGATTTTTTGCGCATGGGCAGAGAGTATCGGTGTGGCGATCAGGACCGGAGAAAGATTGATTCGCGCATTTGATTGCCGTGGTCAGTCACCCTTGCAGCACAGTAATGTCTATGGCAATAAGCATGCATACTGAGCCACTGGATTGTATCTAGTTAGTAGTGTAAGGGCATGGCCAGACGTGGCGGAATTGCTCTGGAATTCCGCTGTGGCCAGTCCGCTACGGAAATCCGCAGCGGAAATTCTCTCTATTGGTTTCCACACCTTTTCAGTTAGGTTCGTGCACACATTGCGGAAAACTCCGCTGCGGACCATAGGATGCAGTGCAAAATTTGGTGTCCGCAGCATACACTGGCTGTTGCGGACGTGTAGCGTACTTGTTGCAGACTTATTGCGGAATTTCTCCATTGACTTCAATGGAGATTCAAAATTCCGCAATGAAATCCGCAGATGTTATGTGTGTTGCGTTGTGTATTGTTTTTTTCTAACAGGATATTTCTTCATTCTGGCTGGACCTATGTGTTTCTAGGGCTATAGCCAGACTGAGGCCCCATACACACGAACGTAAAAACGCCCGTAATCACGGGCCGTAATTACGGCACGAGCAGACCCATAGAAGTCTATGGGGCTCCCGTAATTACTGGTGACTACGTGTGTGCACCCGGAATTACGGGAGCGTTGCTAGGCGACGTCAGGAGATAGTCACTGTCCAGGGTGCTGAAAGAGTTAAACGATCGGCAGTAAGGGTATGTTCACACGAGGTCATTACGTCCGTAATTGACGGACGTATTTTGGCCGCAAGTACCGAACCGAACACAGTGCAGGGAGCCGGGCTCCTAGCATCATAGTTATGTACGATGCTAGGAGTCCCTGCCTCGCTGCCGGGCAACCGTCTCGTACTGAAAACATGATTACAGTACGGGACAGTTGTCCGGCAGCGAGGCAGGGACTCCTAGCGTCATACATAACTATGATGCTAGGAGCCCGGCTCCCTGCACTTTGTTCGGTCCGGTACTTGCGGCCGAAATACGTCCGTCAATTACGGACGTAATGACCTCGTGTGAACATACCCTTACTGTTTCAGCACCCTGGACAGTGACTAACGATCACAATATAGATCAACGTGTAAAAAAAATAGAACTTACCGAGAACTCCCTGCTTTTTCCTCCAGTCCGGCCTCCCGGGATGACGTTTCAGTCCATGTGACGACTGCAGCCAATCACAGGCCTATCACAAGCTGCAGCGGTAACATGGACTGCCGCGTCATCCAGGGAGGTCGGGCTGGATGTCGAAAGAGGGACGCGTCACCAAGACAACGACCGGGCAAGTATGAATTTCTTTTACTTTTACTAGGGAAAGGGCTGCCCCTTCTCTTTATCCTGCACTGATAGAGAGAAGGGAAGTACTCTTCACCTGAATACGCAACGGCTAATCCGCATCAATTTCCTGCACATTTTAGGCAAAGCTGCAACAGAATCTGCAACGCAGATTATGTGTGGCATTGATGCGGCCAGTGTCGGCAGAAATACGCCACGTCTGGCCATGCCCTAAGGCTATGTTCACACTGAGTTTTTTTGACGTGGAAACCGCGTTGCAAAACTTGTCAAAAACGGCCCGATAATGCCTCCCATTGATTTCAATGGGAGGCGGAGGCATCTTTTTCCCGCGAGCGGTAAAACCGTCTCGCGGGAGAAAGAGGGGTCACGCCCTATCTTCAGGCGTTTACGCCTCTGACCTCCCATTGACATCAATGGGAAGCAGAGAAAGTGTATTTCGCTGTGTTTTATGCCCGTGGCGCTCAATGGCTGCGGGTGAAAAACGCTGCGAAAAACTCTCCAAACTGAAGAAAAACTTCCAAACTGAATTTTGAGGCAGAAATTCCGCCTGCAAAACACTCTGTGTGAACATAGCCTAAGAAGAACAGAGCTTAAATCCTCAGTAATATTTATTAGTAAAAACTGCATAATATCCCTCTTCTGCCAGATATGAATACTTTTTTTTAATTTATAAGATACACCTCCGAAACGTTTCAAACTAAACTCCCGAGACTTGCCTAGGGTTAAGTTTACACAGAGGTTTTTTGTCAGGCAGAAAATATCTGCTTTCAAATTCCTTATGATTTTTAAGGCGAATGTTGAATTACCAGCATTTTTTGCTGTTTCTTTCCCCGCATTTCCTGCGTGTTTTTTGCCACTATTTTTTTAGTCTTTTTATTAATGAGTGAAATGCAAAAATTGCAAGCACAAACCATGGCAAAAATCGCTTCAAACGAGCAACAAGTTTTTTTTTATGCCTCTCATTGATTTCAATGGATATTTAGAGGCAGAAACCTCTCCAAGAAGGGGCATTCCACTTTTTTTTTCAAAAGCCACCAGGAAAAAAAAAATCTTTGCCTCCTATTGAAATTAATGGGGAGGAGATTAGGGGACTTTTTTGGTACTGATTCTTAGGCGCTTTGAACATCAAAATCAGCACCAAAAAACTCAGTGTGAACTGGCACTGGCAAGCACTGGGGCTAACTGGGAGATGGTGGATATAGGCGGTGGAAGCTTCTGGGCAATTGTCCTTTTTGTCCTTCTATCCTATCTATGCAGTTAAGGGCAGATTCACACGAGCGTTGCATTTCTGCGTGCGCAAACAACGCAGCGTTTTGCGCGCGTGTCAGCAGCGTGTGCAATGCGTTTTTTAACGTTGTATGCGTGTAATACGCGCGTAAGACATGCGTTTTTCCCGCGCGTGTAAAAAACGCACTCAGCTGTTCTGTTTACGCCAGGCTTCAAAAGGGCCATGAATGCAATACCCCTGCTTCATGTGTGCACCTGTGTTAATTCATTTGTGTGCTTTGGATGCAACCCACTGTTTCTACCAGTATTTTAGGGAAGTTTGTCTGCCACACTGCATTGATGCCACCTAGCTCTCTGGCCCGTGTCCTATTAGCATGGATGCTATCCCGGAGGTTTGGGCAACGAGGTAGCCTTCTACGGCCACACCGGCGGAGATCAGGTAGGATGTGGGTTCACCCAATAGTGGCCCAACGCACCTCTAAAGGGCATTTTCATACCCTCTTTGCTGACCTCCGTCGTCATCCTGAGAAATTTCGGGCCTTTTGCCGCCTGTCTGTGCATGCCTTTGATATGCTGCAGAACACAAACATGCGACGCTGTATTTCCCCCGAGGAGCGTCTCCTTCTGACGTTACGGTATGTGCAGTTTTGTGATCCAGGTTACACATTATTTTATGTCCTTAATGTCCTAACTAACATGTTTGCTTTGTGGTTTGCTTGTATGATTTCCTGTAGATTTTTGGCGACCGGCAATAGCTACCATGCCCTTCATTTTGAATTCCTTATTGGAGTCTCCACTATTTCCGGCATTGTCCCAGCAACCTGTGTGGTCCTGTGGCAGAGATTGAAGAGCAGCGTGATCCCTCAGCCTACGGCCCAACACTGGCTTCGCATAGCGCAGCAGTTTCAACGCGACACCCAATTTCCTAACTGTATTGGTGCACTCGATGGGAAGCACATCCGTGTGCAGAAACCGCCCCACTCTGGCTCTCGCTACTTCAATTACAAGCAGTTTTTTTCAATAGTCTTGCTTGCCTTGTCGGACTGTAATTTCTGCTTTACCATCGTGGACATCGGGTCCTATGGCAGCTCGGCAGATGCACGCATTTTTCGCTCATCCAGAATGGCCCAGCGTCTAATGTCCAACCAACTTGATGTCCCCGAGCCTAGCATCCTCCCTGGCACCAACGGTCCACCCGTTCCTTATGTTATGGTTGCAGATGAAGGTTTTGCCCTCAGCAGACACGTAATGCGGCCATTTGCGCGGAGGGGCTTGGATAACCGTAGGCGCATTTTCAATCAGCGACTATGCAGAGCACGGAAAGTCGTGGAATGTGCCTTTGGCATCATGACCAGCAAGTGGAGGGTCCTGATGACATCAATGCAATTGTCGCCGTCAAATGTCACATGTGTGATCAAAGCCTGTGTTGTGCTGCACAACTTTACCCGCATCCATGATGCCGCTCATGATGGGGAATATATGGTAACATCTGCACCCACCACCAGCCTGGGCCAGGCTGCTCGGCCTGGCCGGGCACCGACATGTGGGCAGCGAGTGCGCCACCAATTTGCGGAGTATTTTGACAGGCAGGCTTGAGATGTGTAACCTGCCAGAACGCTGCCATTTGAGGTGTGGTGAAGTTACTATTCTTTGAGAGAACGTCTGTTTATCCCTCAAGGCCTTTTTTGTTTTGAGGGTGTGGGGGAGGGTTAGGGACTCGCAAAACTTGAGGCCCCTTGACGTGGGTTGCGAGCTTAAAGCTCGGTAGGCGCTTGGAATACCCTTT
This sequence comes from Rhinoderma darwinii, assembly GCF_050947455.1. Classification (NCBI taxonomy): domain Eukaryota; kingdom Metazoa; phylum Chordata; class Amphibia; order Anura; family Rhinodermatidae; genus Rhinoderma; species Rhinoderma darwinii. Next base: position 225,957,642 of record NC_134688.1, read on the forward strand.
TTAGACAGCAAGAATGCATGGACATCACATCCTCTTGTGGAAACTATGTATTTCCTGCCCTATATGTATGTGAGCCTTTCGGGGTGAGTAAAGTTAGTTATGGCCAAACACTAACTATACTAATTACAGCTGAGTTCCTGGTATTCCAAACCCCTTCCGACCAACGAAGACCTCAAAGATGTGGTGGAGAAATATAATACCGTCACAACCTCTAACGCAATGGCACCTCATAGCGGTAGAGGCAGTAGAAATGGTGCGCAAGGTAACAAAAGGATTGTCCACACAGAAGTTCAAAATATCTAACTTTAGCGGTCATGTTTGTGGCACATACACGCCATATCAGCAAAATACAGAGGCGGGAAAACATACCCGAACTAAAAAGTGCACCAACATGATGCATATACAACAAATACATGTAGGGATTCCTAGCATGTCATTGCTTTGTAACATGTGCCCGTAGAAAAAACTTGCCCCTAAAGATTCTGATAGGCATGGGGCGGCGAGCTGTAACTAGACAGTTCCGCACCACTTTGCTGTCCCCGGCCCTGAGGAGCCTGTTCCTGCACAGCATATTGGGGTTGATACTGTGGTGGGTAGCCCTGAGGCTGCATGTGAGCCTGTAAACTTGGCCCAGGTATGGAGTATGGAGGAAAGTGACGGACTGGCCCAGGCATTGGGGCAGGGGAGAGGTATCTTGGGGCAGGAGGGTATTGCGCCATCTGCGAGAAGACGGGGGCAGGTTGGAAGGGCTGTGGCACATGGGCACGCGCTGAGGGCATATAGACACTACGCCAGTGCTCAATAGAAGTAAAGCACCGGCCTGGACTTAGCGGGGGTGTCGCACAGTCGATTAGCGACAGCATATTTATTTGCAGCCGCACCAACCTATCCTCTGGTACCCGCCGCATCAAAGGTGCCATGCTCCGACAAAAAAAATCATGCTGGTCTTCATCAGCAGCACGGCGCAGGTACTCAAGAACACGGGCGTCCACCTGTGCAGCTGCGGGTGGGTTAACAGGACGTCTGCGGCGGGGTGCTGCTTGACTAGGTGCCACTTGGTCCGGTTGTCCTGCTTCAGGCGCTGAGGCGACTGGACCAGGATCCTCTCTAGTGGCCTCCGGGGTTAGGGCGACCAGGGGAGCAGCGGATTCTGACGCCTGGCTACACTCGTGCCGTGCCTCCTCTTCTGACGCATCCAGAGTGTCGCTAGTTCTATAATATAGGGGACACGTCAGTTGAGGAACCAAATGTCATGTGCAAACACAAAGGTGTTTTGGCGTATCTAACATTTTTGGAAGGTGACGTGGCCACAAAGGGACAACAACGAGTACTTACGGTCACATGTCCATTATTTCCCGCAGGAACAACAGCTGGTCGTAGTAAATGTAGCGCCGTTTTCGTGGACCACCATCTCCGCTACGGGCGCCGGATCCATGTTCTCGACGGAACTGGTCCCTCGAGCTGCGCCACCGTCTCTTTACATCGTCCACTGTATGATGAATAAAGAACACATCATTGAATAAACTCAGCAGATGTGAGTGCGCACACAGACAGTGCATATAAACTGGTGTACCACACGTCTACACAAGAACAAACCTAAGTTGATGATACTATATAAAGATGGCACTGAACCGAAACGTTGGCAATGACAGGCAATTATTCAGCAGGGACGCATTATCTAATATGGATGTCATTATACACATCAATGGCGACACACAGATATCCACTCACCAATTCGTTGCCGGTCACGGTGCGGCTGTCGGCCCACTCCTGGTCGAATAGCGCCTCTGCTATCTGCTCCCATGCTGCCTCCTTCAATGTGCGGTCATGGTACGACTCCGCATGGGTGTTCCAGACCTCCGGCCGCTCCTGAACTAACCGGATGAGCTTCGCCACATCCATCTGCCGAGGCATGCCTGCAAGGTGCTTGTGGTGCTTTTGCAAACGGTGTGGCCTCTTTTGCAAAACCTGCTGTCTAACCAACTTCCTGCTTTTATGCTGGTTTCAACTAGTTAGTTCAAACTCATTTGCATTGAGACAACGTGTCCTGCGTGAAAAACGCGCGTTCGCAGCTGCTGCCAGCGTGATTTTCACGCACCCATTGACTTCAATGGGTGCGTGATGCGTGAAATACGCAGAGTTATTGAACCTGTCGCGTATAGTACGCAGCGAACAAACGCTGCGCAAGAATCACGCACTGTTTGAACTGCCTCATTGACTTCTATAGTGCTGTGCGTGACGCGCAGAAAATACGCGGCCTGCACGCGCGCAAATCGCGCTCGTCTGAATCCCCCCTAAGAGAAAATTAAATCCTAATTACAAAAAAAATGGCAAAAAACACATTCAGTTATATGACTGCACCTTGAGATTTTTGCAGGCAGAAAAAAATCTGACTCAGAATTCCTTCAGGAATTTCTAGACAGATTTTTACCTGCCAGCGCTTTTTCTACTGCAGTTTTCGTGGTGTTTTTCACCTGCAGCCATGAAGCTAATGCAAGGACCGTGGGCAAAAAACGCAGAGAAAAACGCTCATAAACTAGCACCGCTGTTTTTTTCTGCCTACCATTCATTTCAAAGGGAAGTCAGAGGCGGATAGACAAGAAAGGACATGCTGCTTTTTTCCCTGCGAGCGTCTAAAAGCCACCCAGGAAAAAAACGGCCGCTATCTCCCATTGAAATCAATGATTCCGATACGGTTTCTGCACAAAAATCAGTGCCACAAAACTGTGAACAGGGCCTTATAGTGGGATTAAAACCATTATAAAAGCTAACAGATAACCAACACAAACATTATTTTTGCAGAATGTTATTGTTAAAACAACTGATGATGACTGATCGCTGATGGTTCTTATTAATTTCTGTGGGGCAAACTGCAGCCAAAATTCTGCAATGTCAATAATCAAAAGAAATACTGCAAAAAAAAAAAAGCATGCATGGTTGGGCATTATACAACGAGTGATTTTTGGCATCCATATGGTTATAACTTTTTTTTGCATAAATAAACGGTACATGTGAAAATATGAAACTTTGTAAGATATCGTTATATGAGAAAGTGGCAGTTTCCAGCAGCCTGTAGTTTCTATTTCTATCTCTGTATATGTTCAGAGTGCTCCTTAGTCTCCAAAAAATCCATCAAGTGTGAAACAGTAAATACGAGCCAGGAGCAGGAGCGACCTTCCCTGCATCGGCTCCCGCCTGGAATCTGCGGCCAGCGGCCATTACAATAGGTAAAACGGGGGGCATGTGACCCCTGTTCTCTATATAGGTGCGGGTCCCAGAGCTATGGATATGCTATAAATGTGTAAGATGGGAATACCTCTTTAACATATAGAACTGTCTGACAGGAAGCATAAGTAAGTGTGTGAAGCACACCTGTGAGTCAGAGAGAACTGCTGCAGCTTGGTAGGGAGAGAGTAGGGCCTGCCAGTGCCTGAACCTGGCAAGAAGCTGCAGGATGAAGGTCCTCCACACTGGCGTAGCTATAGGGGTCGCAGCGGTCGCAATTGAGACCGGGCCCCGAAGCCAGGGGGGCCCACGGCCCCCCGCACCACATCAATAAAAAGTTACTATAGTAACTCGGGCCCCGGGCCCCTGTTACTATAGTAACATACTTTACTTACCTTCCTGGTTCCGGATGGCAGCGGAGGAATATGTTATGGGGCGTCTACTCTATGTTATTATTGTCAGCTACGGCGCTTGCGCCGATCTCTATTGTAGCTTAGTCTCTCAGTATTTTTCTAAGTCCCTGTCATTGATTATTGCTCATGCGCGTCTTCACAAACTAATCTAGCCTTATCGACAGTACGCTTATGTCACTCGCTGCCTCCTATTGGTCCTCTACCATGGTGATCCCTATTGGCTGGGTCGCTTCGTCTGGTGTTTGCGATGTCCTGAAGTGTCTGATTGGCGGCCTGTTCGCATACCCGCCCCCCATCGACGTCACTCCACATCCCCATAAGAATGTTTGTTTTCTCGCCGCGTCGCCATTAGCCCCATGTACCCCTGAGGACGCTACTAGCTAGCGAAACATGTCGGGGGGGCTTTAAAGTGTTTTTTAATTCCTGTCCTAGCCGAATATAATGCCGATTCACTAGTGTGGCCTCTGCCTCGCAACTGACTCTGATTCAGTCAGTATTCACCCTGGTATGTTCTGCCGAGCTCCCTAGCTGGCTGTTTTCACTTTCACTTCGGCACATTGACAGTGATAATTTTAAACTGACATTTATGTGGTCTGTCCTTTGCTACACGTAGCTTAATAAAACTTGTTGGTTTATTTTTCTATTATATTGTGGGTAGTCAGGAAATAAGGGTTTCTGTTTGCCTGCAGGCATTCCTTTTGTTGACTGTATCTAAGCCTAACACATCTGTTACTAATCATTTTTTGTGTGTTTTCTTACAGGTTCGGTCGTTGGACTACGTCGGATTCCAGGACTACTTCGATGACAGATTTTTTTTTATTATCAATAAAATGGTTAATGAGGGCTGTGTGGGTTTTTTTTTATTTCAATAAAATATTTTTTCTATGTCTGTGTTTTTTTTTAAACTATATTACTACCGCCTTAGTAATGGCCGCCAGCTGATTGACAGCATCCATTGCTAAGGCGGGGCTTAGTGTTAGCCGGTGCAGAGGCGAACACTAACCCCCTTTATTACCCCGGTACCCACCGCCACCAGGGGTGCTGGGAAGAGCCGGGTACAATCCAGTACCTCACCATCTGTAGTGATGGTCGGCCACTGGGGTGGTGGCAGGCTGGTATTATCAGGAGGGGAAAGGCCAAAAACAGTGGCCCTTCCTACCCTGGTGATGCTAGGCTGCTGCTGCTTTATTGTATCTGGCTGGTTATGAAAAATGGGGGGGACCCCACGTCATTTAAAAAAAAAAAAAATAATTGGAAAGAACGATGTGGGCCCCCCCCCCCCAATTTTCATAACCAGCCAGATGCAACACAGCAGCAGCAGGCAGCATTACCAGGGTGGGAAGGGCCACTGTTTTTGGCCTTCCCCAGCCTAATACTACCAGCCTGCGGCCACCCCGGTTCGGCCTGCCCGTCACTACAGTTGGTCGGGTACTGGTTCGTACCCGGCTCTTCCCAGTACCCCTGGTGGTGGTGGGTACCGGGGTAATAATGGGGGTTAGTGTAGCCTCTGCACGGCTAATATTAAGCCCCGCCTTAGTAATGGAGGTTGTCAATCAGCCAGCGGCCATTACTAAGGCAGTGATAATAAAGTTTAAAAAAATACAAGCACATAGAAAAAATATTTTATTGAAATAAAAAAACACAACCCTCATTAACCATTTTATTGAGAATAAAAAAAACGCCATCATAGAAGTCCTCGTATCCGAAGTCCAACAACCGAACCTGTAAAAAAACACAAACACACAAAAATAATCAGTAACACATAAAGAAGCAAAATTATTATTCTTAGGCTGAGTTCACACGACCTATTTTCAGGCGTAAACGAGGCGTATTATGCCTCGTTTTACGTCTGAAAATAGGGCTACAATACGTCGGCAAACATCTGCCCATTCATTTGAATGGGTTTGCCGACGTATTGTGCAGACGACCTGTAATTTACACGTCGTCGTTTGACAGCTGTCAAACGACGACGCGTAAATTGACTGCCTCGGCAAAGAAGTGCAGGACACTTATATACATTATATGCAGGACACTTCTTTGCCACGTAATTTGAGCTGTACTTCATTGAACTCAATGAAGAGCAGCTCAAGACATACGAGCGTCACAGACGCCTCGTATATTACGAGGAGGAGCTTTTACGGCTGAAACGACACAGCTGTTTTCTTCTGAAAACAGGCTGTCATTTCAGCCGTAAATGACAGCTAGCGTGTGAACATACCCTTACCTTTCCTGGGTCCAGCGCTGGAGCCGCAATGTATCTAATCCAATCATGTGTGATACTGTCTGCTGAGCTGTGTATCTAATCCAATCATGTGTGATACTGTCTGCTGGGCCCTGTATCTAATCGTATCTTGTGTGATACTGTCTGCTGAGCTGTGTATCTAATCCTATCATGTGTGATACTGTCTGCTGAGCCACTGTATCTAATCCTATCATGTGTGATACTGCCTTCTGAGCCACTGTATCTAATCCTATCATGTGTGGTACTGTCTGCTGAGCCACTGTATCTAATCCTATCATGTGTGATACTGTCTGCTGAGCTGTGTATCTAATCCTATCATGTGTGATACTGTCTGCTCAGCCACTGTATCTAATCCTATAATGTGTGATACTGTCTGCTGGGCCACTGTATCTAATCCTATCATGTGTGATACTGCCTTCTGAGCGACTGTATCTAATCCTATCATGTGTGATACTGTCTGCTGAGCCACTGTATCTAATCCTATCCATAGTTTACAGGGTCGTAGTGCTATAGATATGCTGTCTCCTATACACACACTTTTTTTTTGGGCGGACACATATGTATTGGGGCTATTTCCCTGACATTTTAAGCCCTGAGGGTATGTCCACACGGCAGCGTCCGTTACGGCTGAAATTACCGTGCTGTTTTCAGGAGAAAACAGCACCGTAATTTCAGCCGTAATGGCATGTGCAGGCGTCTTTCGCTGCGTCCATTACGGACGTAATTGGAGCTGTTTTTCTATGGAGTCCATGGAAAACGGCTCCATTTACGTCTGAAGAAGTGACAGGCACTTCTTTGACGCGGGCGTCTTTTTTACGTGCCGCCTTTTGACAGCGGCGCGTAAAAAAAAATGATCGTCGGCACCGAACATCGTAAGACCCATTCAAATGAATGGGCAGATGTTTGCCAACGCTTTTGAGCCGCATTTTCGGACGTAATTCAATGCTAAAACGCCCGAATTACGTCCGTAAATAGGGTGTGTGAACCCAGCCTTAGTGACGCCCCGGCTGCTAGTGCTGCATTGTTGGGTCACTTAGGAGACCCAGCGATGCAGCTAAAAGCTGCGGACCGTCGGCCATGTGAAGTTTGCGGGGGGGGCCAATAAGAATTCTTGCATCGGGGCCCATGAGCCTTTAGCTACGCCTCTGGTCCTCCATACAAGAGAGAAACTGTGGGGGAACAAGGAGGCTTCCCTGTGAGTAGAAGTAGGTGCCTAGGAGAAATTAGATAGAGGCATTGGAGCGTGCCCCAAGAGAGATCAGTAGGAAGATATCTATTGTCTGTACTACTGTCAATAGTTCTGAAGAAACTGTGAATTTAGTCCATTGTGGAGGTGTAGGCAACTGTTGAGTCTAGCAGGCAGTCCCAAAGGGACAAAGCAACATATTTATTCAACCATCACTGTGCTTATGGAAAATAATCTTGCTGTTACACCAAGGTCTGTTTCCTCTGAAGAAGTTAAGTTTGAAGCATGCCCAATCTAGATATTGGCCGCCGCTTGAGTGAGAGCTAGTATCATGAAAGTTAGCAATTACCCGCGGAGGCGCAGTAGGTTCCGGTTAGTCCACTGAATCCCATGGTGCAACCAGGGGCTGAGGACATAGCTATTTCCCTTGTGTATATCGTGCTGTAGTGGCTAGCTACCACTGTGTAAAGGGAGATGTCCAGGCAAAACCGGAGAAGAAATTAGTCATTGTCTTGTCCGGAATGCCCAAGTGAGACAGGAGAGTCTGCCTTTGACTCTCCTGTCTCCCTACTCAGCGGGGGGCTAGAGACACACGGTCTCCTCCCCCAGCACGCTCATGAGTCGGCCGGTGACGTCATATCACCCCGCCGACCCATGTGAGCCAGGCGTGAGCAGCACTATTGTGCCTGCGCCTGGCTCAGGTGGGAGCGCACTGTAGGGGCTTAAATAGCCTCTCTCTCTCTCTCTCTTGGCAACACCAACGGATCTCTCCCTGACCTGCCCCCTCCGGATCACAGCAAAGTATCTTCCCCCTCTCTACGTGCAGCAGCAGCTGCACTTAATTCTTTCTCTCCCCTACACAACGAGCACATAGCTCCCATAGCCTGACACCCTCAAACCGTCCCTAGCCCTGCACAATCTCATTAACTCCCTCCTATACACACAAATACAGCAGAAGCTGGATTAACCGTACACTACACTACCTGAACCACCGTATTGTGAGTCTTTTGCTGTCATCAACATCAAAGAAGGTTAACCCTTTCACTCTTTCAGTAGTAACCCTTTAGTTACAGGGGCAGTTGGAGCTAGGTGTGGGTGGGACATAAAATCAAGTGTGAGTGTACTGTATTTTATATGTATGTTTAGGTACGTGGCTGGGTATCAGGATAGTATTGGAATAAATTGTACTAGTACTGTGCTATGTATAGTATTAGTATGCTTAATACATATTAAGTTATTATGTGTATTGAGGTATACTGATACTATACCGTGAATATATATTTACAGTGTTGTGTATTTAGTGTTTTATATCTTGGTGTGATTTGTAATAGTAATAAACCTTTGTTTACTATATAATTGTGTCGCCAATCACCATGAATAAGGACACGAGACGTGTCAGAAACGCGTAGGCACATTTCAACAAGGAAAACTTTGATCCTTCACCCATCACTCATCCCTGTACTCTCCACATCGCAGAACTATCCTATTTAGTTCTTTTTAATGTTATACCAATAAAATTGGAACAGGAGTTCCTTTTTACTTTCACTAAGCGCTGGATTGTGGTTCACTTTTTTCGCAAATAGATAGCGTTATACAAAGGAAATGGTAGGGGAGCTAGGCATAACCCTAGTGACCCTAATAAATTGAGATAGTAATAGTGGGTGATACGAGCCAGTGAACCCCACTAAACACAAACCCTTTTACATTTGACTACACTGGCAAAAAATACTTAAAATTTGAAATAAGTCAAAGATTGGTATTCATGAGCATACCTTCCACATAAAACACCAAACGTTTGTGTAAATGCAGGGTTTTCATGCTATGATTGCCAGTATAATCAAATTGTACTACAATGAATGTGCATTAACTACCTTGTGGATTTTTGGGCCCTCTTTTTTGTTACGTTGTTTTACAGGAACCATTAAAGGTTTGAAGAGGTCTTAAGGTGCCAAAACATAAGAAGAAAAACAACAAAAAGCATGTTGGAAACTACACCCTCGGTGAAAGAACCTGCATACGTGACCGAATTTTGAAAACTACACACTATAAGGAATTTATCTAAGAGTTTAGTGAGCACTTACATCCCACAGGTGTTTGATAGATTTTATTTGAATTCGGCTGTGAAAATAAGAAATTTAATTTTTTCAACTTATATACTGCAGTGTATTATAAGCATCAGTTTTACACTGACAGGCATCCTATTAGGCCCTGCGTCTGGCAGGGTCTAATAGACTTCCATACATGGCAAACAAGTAGGCAACTGTTAGGCCTCGGGTTGCCGTAGCAACCCATCTGCACACCACGGTCGTATCATTTTAAAGGTATAAAGGTATTTTTAATTATTACATTACTCACATATGATCATGATGCTACATAAATGACTATATTAAATAATGAAACATCATTTGGTCCTGAGCTTATCTGTGCTCTATGTTTGACCACACAGTGGTGCTATAAGATTTGAAAACTGAAAAGTGAATTCTATATATCAGATCTTTCCGAAAAAAAAGTTTTATATAGATATTAAGGACATGTTAACATGCAGCAGATATGTTGCAGAAATTTTTGCAACTGAAAATTTGTTTCATACATTTTTCTGGGGTTGTTTCTGCAGCATGCACATGGATTTCTACAAACCCTATTTAGATTAATTGGACAGTCGCAGAAAATTTAGCAACAAATCTTCTGCATATGAATGTACCTTAAGGGTGCCCACGCGTAGCTGAGGCCGGACTGGGACGAAAAAGCATCCCTGGCACACAAACTTGACTAGCCCACATACAATATCATCCCTACCCCCCAATATCACTTGGTCACACACATCACCACTCCCTTAAAGGGGTTTTCCCATCAGGGACATTTATGCCTTATCCACAGGATATAACTCAAGAAATAAGCAGCACAACAAGGTTTGTATCCCAGAGGAGGAAAAGGCAAAACCCCAATGAAGGGTGGTGAACGCTGCAAGGATGCAGCTTGTATACAATATAGGTGGAAGGAACTGCAGCACTCAGAGTTTCCAAAAGATGTATTGGTCTTTATTCACTAAGTATTAAACTGAAACGTTTCAACCCATGTTGGGTCTTCATCAAGCATAATTACAAGGATTCAATGCACACTTGGTTTATGTTTATAGACTTTTATTATGTATTTTCCACTGTATTACACGTGTTGTTTACATTAACTTCATATGGGAAATTATGTCACAGACTATGTGCTATATAAAGTGTGCATTGAATCATTGTAATTATGCTTGATAAAGACCTAACATGGGTTGAAACTTTTCAGTTTCTTACTTGATGAATAAGGACCAATACATCTTTTGGAAACTCTGAGTGCTGCAGTTCCTTTCACCTATATTATATCCACAGGATATGTCATAAATGTCAGATAGATACAGGTCCCACCTCTGGGTCCCGCTCCTATCTCTAGAACGGGGCCCCCTAAACCCTGTTCTACCTTTTTCTGCTGCAGCTGCCTCCCGGCCACTTCCTGAGTATATGGTCGGGAGTACGAAAACAGCATAGGTCACTGAGTCCCATAGAACAGAATGGTAATTATAGACACAGCATAGCTCGCATGCTACGCTGCTTCCGTAACTGCCTTTCACTACTATGGGAGTTCCGAAAACAGCGTAGCTCATTGAGCTACGCTGTTTTTGTACTGCCCTCCATATGGTCAGGAAATGGCCAGGAGGTAGCTGCAGCAGAAAAAGGTAGACAGGGGCCTGTTCTAAAGATAGGTGCGGGTCCCAGAGGTGAGGCCTGCATCTATCTGACATTTATGGCATATCCTGTGGTTATCCAGAAAAAATGGGGTGAAGCAGCACAGGTCCCGAGCACCAGAGGCGGTGGCACGCTGTCAAAAATCGGATGAACCAGATCCGATATGTTGCATTCATCAAAAGGTAATGGTGTAAACAGCAGCACACATCTCCAGGAGTAGGGTCTGGCATGAGAAAGACCCTTCGCACACTATGGGTTGAAACATTGATTGTGTTATGCCGCTGCTTTGACAATAAAATTCTACCTTTTTTACTCTACTCCTGCGGAGGTGTGCTGCTGTTTACACCATTACCTTTTGATGATATCCTGTGGATATTTCATAAATGTTCCTGATGGGAAAACCCCTTTAAATATGTGAACTACACCATCAAGTGGAACATAGAAATACCTGATGAAGTGGTCAGGGACAGACGTTCACTTGCTATTTCAGTCAGGAACAATGGTACACTACAATTATAAACCATTCCTGCTGGGAAGTTGCTTGTACCTCCTCAGTTCAAATTTCGTTTGCTCAATGAATTACATGATTCTGTTTTGTGTGGCCATCCAGGGATAACTGGTACTAAAAAATTGGTCTCGCGGCTCTATTGGTGGCCGTCTTTGTCTCGTGATGGGAGTTCCTATGTCTCTGCTTGCGATGTCTGCACTCACGCTAAGACCCCTCTAATTTGTCCTATGGGTGAACTACCACCATTGTCTGTTCCACAGAAACCTTGATCTCATCTGTCTAAGGATTTTATCACAGATTTGCCTCCCTCTGAAGGGAAAACTGTCATTTGGGTTGTGGTGGACCGTCTCAGTAAAATGTGTCATTTCATTCTATTGCCGAAACTCCCTGATTCCAGAACTCTGTCTAAAATTTTTATTGATCCAGTCTTTTGTCTGCATGGTATTTTGGAAAATATTGTCTTTAATAGAGTTGTACAATTTGTGGCTAGCTCCTGGAAAGCTTTCTGTAAGAAACTTGGTGTACAGTTATCATTCTCTTAGGCATTTCACCCTGAGACCAATGATCAAACCGAGCATTTTAAACAAACCTTGGAACAATATCTTAGGTGTTATATTGCTGATAACCAGGTCTCATATCTTTCTTTAGCGGAGTTTGCTCTAAATAATTGCCACCATGTGTCTCTTGATACATCACCATTTTTATGTAATTATGGTTTTCATCCTCGTTTTGGTTCATTTTCCGCCTCCTCTAGTGAAAACCCTGAGGTAGAAGTTGAATCAAATAAACTGTGCAGAGTTTTGTCTCAGGTTCAATTGAACCTGAAGATCTCCCAAGTTATTCAAAAGAAAATGCTAACAAAAAACGTATGCTGGGTCCTGTGTTTAGTGTGGGTCAAAAGGTGTTGTGTTTTCTACAAAAAAATCTTCGATGAAAGTACCTTCTTGTAAGTTAAATTTGCTCTTAGGTTTATTGGTCCATATGAAATTTTTGAAATTATTTACCCTGTGTCTTTTCGTCTGGTTCTTCCTCCATCTTTTAGAATTCATTATGTGTTTCACAAATCTAAATCTAATCTTATTTTTGCTGGACGAGTTGTAGTTTGTATTGGTACTAATTTTTGGTACGTAAAACTTTTTGATCACTTTTTATTAAATTTTTAGTGCTAAGGTGATCAAAAAACAGCGATTCTGGTGTTTTAATTTTTTTTTATGCCGTTCACCGTGCAAATTAAATAATGTTATATTGTCATAGTTTGGACTTTTTAGTCCAATTTTGTTTATGTTTCTTTTTTTTAGATTACTTTAGAGGAAAAATGGGAAAAGTTTTTTTTTAACTTTTAATATTTTTTTATTTTTTTTACACTACTGAAAACTTTATTTATTTTTTAAATATTTTATTAGTCTCTCTAGGTGACTTGAACCAGCGATTTGCTGGTACAATACACTGCAATACTACTGTATTGCAGTGCAGTATGATTTTTACAGGCTTCTGTTAAGCCCTGTCACAGGCAGAGCTTAAGAGAGGCAGAAAAAAGGCAGACCTGGGGGCTTTCTTTAGGCCCAGGGCTGCCATGACATCCATCGGTGCCCTGCGATCGCATCGAGGCAGCTGCGATAGGCTGTCAAAGGGGACGTCTCCCCTCTATCTAACGGCTGAGATGGCATGGTGACTATTGACCACGGCATCTAAGTGTTTAAACAGCCAGGAACAGAGCGATCTCTGCTCGTGGCCGTTAGTGCAGGTTGTTAGCTGTAATACACAGTTGACACCCGCAGCGTATGGAGAGGGCTCGGCACGTAAACCTACTCCATACTTCACCTCCGCACCAGGATGTGCAGTTACATCCAGGTGTGTGAAAGGGTTAATGCTTCACTTCAGCATACCAAGACATTTTGGTCAATTGCATACTACCAATATTGTGGGAACAGTTTGGGAAAGGCCCTTTTCTGTTTCAGCATGACTGTGCCGAGTGCACAAAGCATGGTCCATAAAGGCAGGGTTGGGTGAGTTTGGTGTGGAATAACTTGAGTGCCCCGCACAGAGCCCTAAACGCAGCACCTATAGAATCAACTGGAGATTGTGAGCCTATTGTCCAACATCAGTGTCACAAAGGGTCTGTGAACCAACGGGGCCGTACCGCCTTGGCGGTAAGGCAGCTGGCCAACAGGGAGCAGATGAGAGTCTATAGTTATATAGGGTACCTTTGGCAGCAAGGACAGTAGCTTGGCAGGAACTAGGCAGCAGGTAGACGTCAGGCGTGGAGAAGCAGGACAAGCATGGTATCCAGCACAGCACGACTACAGCACAGAACAGCACTAGATCAGGATACAGGTTACAGGAACAGGAGCAGGGGAGCAGGAAACACTAGGGGACCATTTGCGTAGACAAACTATAGGGAACACAACAACGCTCAGGCATAGAACTAGGGGGCTGGACCCCTCTTATAGTCCAGGGTACTCACGGGTCAAAGTTCGTCCATGAGGTCCGGTGCGCGCACTGCTCCTTTAAGAGCGGGCATGAGCATGCGCGCGCACCCTACGGGATCCGGCAGAGGTGAGTGGACGTGAGCGCTGGCATCTCCTGAGGAGGAGGCTGTGGCCAGCGCTTGCCGACTCGTTGCTGCGGATGTCAGGGGGAGGTTGGAGCTGACAAAGGTGTCAGAGGGGCCGCTGGAGGTCACCGCAGCGCTGGGAGTCTTGGAATAGCGGTTCAGGATCACTGGTTTCAAGTGGGAGACATTGAAGGAGTTGAGAATCCTGAGGGTAGGAGGAAGCCGAAGCTTGTAGGCGACAGGGTTGATCTGCTGCAGGACCTCGAATGGTCCGAGGAACCTGGGGGCAAATTAACATGACGGTACCATCAGTCAGATATTCCTAGACAACAGCCAGACCTTAGTGCCAGGAAGAAATCGAGGAGGCTCTCTTCTCCTTGTGTCAGCCTTCCGTTTCATGCGGTCCACTGCCATTAGGATGGAGGATCGAGTCTGCAGCCAGATCTGCAAAAAGTCTCTAAACGTGGAGTCAGCTGCAGGTACCTCGGAAGTATCAGGCACCGGAAGGGGAATTCGTGTGTGCTGGCCGTAGACAATGCAGAACGGTGTATTCCTAGTATACTCGCTGGTGTGATTATTGTAGGAGAACTCTGTCCACGGAAGCAGCTGCACCCAGTCATCATGCTGCTTGGAGATGAAGTGGCGTAGGTAGTTCTCCAAATTCTGGTTGATCCTCTAGACTGATCATTAGACTGACCATTAGACTGATAGAAGAAAAGTCCAACTTCACGCCAAGAAGTCCGCAGAGGGCTCTCCAGAACCTCGAGGTACACTGAACCCCCGATCAGACACAATATGCTGCAAAAAGCCATGCAGGTGGAAGATGTGTTGAATAAATAACTTGGCCAACTGAGGAGCAGAAGGAAGGCCGGTCAGAGGAACAAAGTGGGCCATCTTTGAAAATCGGTCCACCACCACCCAGACAGCACTGCATCCAGCAGAGAGAGGCAGGTCCGTGATTAAGTCCATCGCTATATGCTGCCAGGGATCATTGGGCACAGGCAATGGCTGGAGCAGACCAGCAGGTCTGGAGTGGGTGGCCTTGTTGACTGCACACACAGGAAGAAACGAAGACCATAATATCCTTGGGCAGAGTGGGCCACCAGAAATGACGAGCAATCAAATCCAGTGTCTTACATAACCCCGCATGACCTGCCAGTCTAGAGGAGTGTCCCCAGTGGAGGATTCTTCCACGATCAGCCAGGCGCACAAAAGTCCTCCCTGGAGGAATGTCCCCAATTTGCAGGGGATTTACCGAGACAATGCAAGATGGATCGATAATGTTCTGTGGACTCTCAATGGTGTCTTCTGCCTCGAAAGACCTGGATAAGGCATCGGCCCTCACATTCTTGTGGGCAGGGTGATAATGAAGCTCAAACCGAAACCTTGCAAAGAACAGTGACCACCTGGCCTGGCGAGGGTTCAGCCATTGGGCCGTCTGGAGGTAAGTCAGATTCTTGTGGTCCGTAAAAATCAAGATCGGATGAGCTGCGCCCTCTAGTAGATGTCTACACTCTTCCAGAGCCAATTTGATGGCCAATAACTCCAGATCCCCAATCGAGTAGTTGCGTTTTGCGGAAGAGAAGAGCTTGGAAAAGTATCCACATACCCTTGACTTGCCCTTGGGACCTCTCTGGAACAGGAGTGCACCAGCACCGACAGAGGATGCGTCCACCTCCAATGAGAACTGCAGAGAGACGTACGGATAATGGAGGATAGAGGCTGACGTGAAGGCACACTTCAGGCTACTGAATGCAGACTCTGCCTCGGGAGTCCACACCTTGGCGTTCATACCCTTCTTAGTAAGGTTAGAGATAGGAGAAGTCAGTGAGTAGAAGTTCGGAATAAACTGCCTGTAAAAGTTAGCAAATCCCAGAAACTACTGTATGGCCCTCAAGCCTTGAGGACGTGGTCACTCCAGGACAGACTTTACCTTCTCAAGGTCCATCTCGAGACCTCGATTCGAGACGATGTAGCTCAGGAAGGGTAGAGCATCCTTGTCAAATACGCACTTCTCCAACTTGGTGTACAGACAATTCTCCCTTAACCGTAGCAGAATCTGATGGACATGTCTCTGGTGCGTCATAGGATCTGGGGAGAAAATCAAGATGTCATCAAGGTAGACTACAACACAAACATAGAGGAGGTCACGGAAAATGTCATTCACAAACTCCTGGAAGACCGTGGGAGCATTACGCAGGCCGAAGGGCATTACTAGATACTCATAGTGTCCATCACGTGTGTTAAATGCAGTCTTCCATTCATCACCCTGGCAAATCCGGACTAGGTTGTGAGCCCCATGCAGGTCTAGTTTAGAAAAAAAAATTGCACCACATATACGATCAAACAGTTCGGAGATCAGCGGCAACGGATATTTATTCTTCACCATGATCTGGTTGAGACCACGGTAGTTGAAGCAAGGATGAAGAGAGACATCTTTCTTTTTTCACGAAGAAGAACCCGGCTCCTACCGGGGAGGAAGACTTTTGTATGAAGCCACTTTCTAAGTTCTCTTTCACATAGGAGGACATGGACAGAGTCTCTGGCAAGGAGAGGGGATATACCCTACCACGGGGAAGGGATGCACCAGGAATCAGTTCAATAGGGCAGTCATACGCCTGATGTGGGGGCAATGTCTCTGCCTCTCTCTTGCTGAAGACGTCCGAAAAGGCAGCATAATGACCTGGCAATCCTGCCAATGACCGAGGCAGTGAAGGCTGAGCCGAACGAATCCGCACCAGGCAGCGACCTTGACACTCAGGGCCCAACTGGAGAACCTCTCCAGAATTCCAGTCCAGAACTGGGGCATGCAGACGGAGCAAAGGCAGGCCCAGCAACACAGGGTTAACAGCTTTGGGCAGGACATAGAAAGGCAGAAGTTCAGAGTGAAGGACTCCCACTTGGAGCCTCAGTGGCTTGGTCACAGCTATAACAGGATCTGGCAGAGGTAGTCCATTTACTGAAGCAACTGTCAACGGGCTCTCCAGAGGGGTGGTGGGCAATTGCAGAAGGTCCACCAGATCTCTGCGGATGAAATTATCAGCAGATCCAGGGTCCAGATACGTAGAGACCTGATGCGTTCTCTCGCCGGACACTATGGTCACAGGTATGGACAATTTAGACGGAAGTCCATCTTTAACCAAGGTCGTCACTCCAGGCAACCCTAGGTTTTGGGATTTTTGGGGGCACAGGTGAACCAGATGGCCATCGGGCCGCAATAAAGACAGAGTCCAGATGTGCGTCTGCGTTGTCTCTCTTGGGTAGATAACTTATACTGATCCGTTATTACCGACTTCTTAGGAGGATCGACATCTGAGGACAACAAAGGTTGCTGCAACGTAGGGACCAGACTAGGAAGGGCTCCCTCCCGTTGAACCTCTTGGAGGCGTTCACGGACCCGTATATCAATCCAGGCAGACAGAAGGATGAGGTCATCAAGGATAGACGGCAGATCCCGGGCGGCAAGTTCGTCTTTAATTAATGAATTAATTAAATCACAACTAAATTATGACAACTCTAATAAATAATACATTTATGAACAACCCTAACAATGAATCAATGTGATTAGAATTTACAGACGTGTAAAATATATTAAGAGATTTATATAAGTATATGTGTGTATACGTATATATTACATGTACGTATATATCTATATGATGTTATAGATATATAACATCCCTAATTATTAATTTTTAGTATTAACAAATTTCAAATATATGTCTATATATTATGTGTGTGTGTGTATGTATATATACAGTATATATATATATATATATATATATATATAGACGTGTGTGTGTATATGTGTGTGTGTGTATATATATATATATATATATATATATACACAGCATATGTAAAGGATATGCCAGACACAGCTTCTGTGTCGACGCCCGTGGTTAATCAGTCTGCACCTGCTCCTAAGTCTAATAGAGTGACTCGATCTGCTGCCACTCAGGCTGGTAGGCTCAGGAGTGGGAGAGCCTATCACAGCCTGGCCAGACGGTTCTAGCTCCCGCCCTCGGTCTATTTATACCTTCATTTCCTGCTTGTCTCTGCCTGTGTTTCTTTCCTGTTTCCTGGCTCTGCTGCTCCTGCTATCATTATTGACCTTGCTTCATTTTGACCCTGGCTTTACTGACTACTCTCCTGCTCTGCGTTTGGTACCTCGTACACTCCTGATTTGACTCGGCTCGTTCACTACTCTTGTTGCTCACGCTCTTGCCAACTGCCCCATTTTCCTTAGCTTCTGTGTACCCATGTCTGTTTGTCTGTCGTGCACATATTGAGCGTAGGGACCGTCGCCCAGTTGTACGCCGTCGCCTAGGACGGGCCATGCAAGTAGGCAGGGACTGAGTGGCGGGTAGATTAGGGCTCACCTGTCTTCTCCCTACCCCGTCATTACATAATCACAGGCCCATATACCTTATCTACCCTGGTCCCTGACACAACTATGGACCCCCTTGAGACCCTGGCTCAGCAAATGCAGGGCCTCTCCCTACAGGTCCAAGCCCTGGCTCAGAGGGGCACCCAGCGTGATGCTACCCTGGTAGTGCCCCCCACCTCACCTCTTGAACCCCACCTCAAGTTGCCTGACCGGTTCTCAGGGGACCGGAAGACTTTTTTCTCCTTTCGGGAGAGTTGTAGGCTCTATTTCCGTTTAAGGCCCCACTCCTCAGGTTCTGAGAGCCAGCGAGTGGGTATAATTATGTCCCGGCTCCAGGACAGGCCAGAAGAATGGGCCTTCTCCTTGGCTCCTGACGCCCCTGAACTTTCCTCTGTTGATCTTTTTTTTTCTGCTCTCGGGCTCATATATGACGAGACTGACAAGACTGCCTTTGTCGAGAGTCAGCTATAGACCTTACGTCAGGGTAAGAGACCCGTTGAGGAGTACTGTTCTGACTTTAGGAAGTGGTGTGTAGCTTCTCGGTGGAATGACCCTGCCTTGTGGTGCCAGTTTAGATTGGGTCTGTCGAACGCCCTGAAAGACCTGTTAGTTAGCTATCCCTCTTATGACTCTCTAGATCAGGTTATGGCTTTAGCGGTACGTCTTGACCGACGTCTAAGGGGACGACGACTTGATTGTTTTTGTGCTTTCTCCTCTGGCTCCCCCATGATGGCTCCCGAGGTTTCCGTTGCTTCGTTCTTCCACGGAAAACTCGGATGAACCAATGCAACTCGGGACCTCCGTGTCTCCCCAACAACGTAGAGAGCTCCGCAGGAAGAATGGTCTCTGCTTCTACAAGTGAACAACTGTCCTAGGCATAACAATAAGCAGCCGGAAGAGCTTCCGCGCCTAAGTGACCATCGGGGAGGTCACTTGGGCGCACAGGTATTTCCCGTAAATATGAAACCTAATAAGATCTTGCTTCCCTTTCAGGTGTCTTTTGAGGGTGCGTCTGCTACCGGCAGTGCCTTCGTGGATTCAGGGTCTTCTGCTAATATTATGTCTGTGGAATTTGCTATGTCTCTAGCCATGCCATTGATTGATTTGCCTAAACCTGTCCAGGTAGTGGGTATCGACTCCACTCCACTTGCTAATGGTTATTTACGCAGCATACCCCTGTTTTTGAACTCCTTGTTGGCTCTATGCATTTGGAGCAGTGCTCTGTACTGGTGATGCAGGGATTATCGTCCGATTCGGTTTTAGGCCTTCCCTGGTTGCAGATACATAATCCCATGTTTAACTGGAATACTGGGGATCTTACCAAATGGGGTAATGAATGCATGACGTCATGTTTTTCTGTTAATTTTATTTCTCTCCCTGAGGAGGTGAACACTCTACCTGAGTTTATTCAGGACTTCGCTGATGTTTTTTGTAAAATGGCCTCCGAAGTGTTACCTCCTCATAGAGAATACGATTGCGCAATCGATTTGGTACCAGGAGCTAAACTCCCTAAGGGTAGGATATTTAATCTCTCTTGTCCCGAACGTGAAGCCATGAGAGAGTATATCCACGATTGCCTGGCCAAGGGTTACATTCGCCCCTCTACTTCTCCGGTAGGTGCTGGCTTCTTCTTCGTAGGGAAGAAGGATGGTGGTCTTAGGCCGTGCATCGATTACCGAAATTTGAATAAGGTCACTGTAAGGAACCAGTATCCCCTTCCTTTGATTCCTGATCTCTTCAATCAGGTTCAGGGGGACCAATGGTTCTCTAAGTTTGATCTTCGGGGGCTTATAACCTTATCCGCATCAGAGAGGGGGATGAGTGGAAGACTGCGTTTAACAAGCCCGAAGGTCATTTCGAATACCTCGTCATTCCCTTTGGGTTGTGTAATGCTCCCGCGGTCTTCCAGAATTTCATAAATGAGATTTTAAGAGATTACCTGGGGGTATTTCTTGTAGTGTACCTTGATGACATACTTGTGTTTTCCAAGGACTGGTCCTCCCACATTGAGCATGTCAGGAAGTTGCTCCAGGCCCTTCGGGAAAACAAACTCTTTGCTAAAACCGAAAAATGTGTGTTTGGGGTGCAGGAGATACCATTTTTGTGTCAAATCCTCACTCCTCATGAATTCCGCATGGACCCTGCCAATGTTCAGGCTGTGGCTGAATGGGTCCAACCTGCCTCCCTGAAGGCTTTACAGTGCTTCCTGGGGTTTGCTAATTATTACAGGAGATTTATTTCTAACTTCTCGGTCATCGCTAAGCCTCTTACGGATTTTACTCGCAAAGGTGCTGATCTCCTCCACTGGCCTCCGGAGGCGGTCCAGGCTTTGGAGGTCCTTAAGAAGTGCTTTATCTCGGCCCCAGTGCTGATTCAGCCTAACCAAATGGAGCCATTCATCGTGGAGGTTGACGCCTCCGAGGTGGGAGTGGGTGCTGTCTTGTCCCAGGGTACCAGGTCCCTCACCCATCGCCGTCCATATGCCTACTTCTCCAGGAAGTTCTCACCCACTGAGAGTAACTATGACATTGGCAACCGCAAACTCTTAGCCATTAAATGGGCATTTGAAGAGTGGCGCCACTTCCTGGAGGGGGCTAGGCACCAGGTAACGGACCTTACCGACCACAAGAATCTGGTTTTCCTAGAATCTGCCCGGAGGCTAAACCCGAGACAAGCTCGATGGGCATTGTTTTTTACTAGATTCAACTTTTTGATCACCTATAGGGCTGTGTCTAAAAATATTAAAGCTGAGGCACTGTCGCGTAGCTTCATGGCCAGCCCTCCTTCGGAGGACGATCCTGCTTGTGTTTTGCCCCCAGGTATAATCATTTCCTCTGTTGATTCTGACTTAGTCTCCTAAATTGCGGCTGATCAAGGTTCAGCTCCCGGGAACCTTCCTGAGAACAAGCTGTTTGTTCCCCTGCAATTCCGGCTAAGGTCACTCAGGGAAAATCATGACTCTGCACTATCTGGCCATCCAGGCATCCTGGGTACCAAGCACCTCATTACCAGAAACTATTGGTGGCCTGGGTTGCCTAAAGACGTTAAGGCCTACGTCGCCACTTGTGAAATTTGTGCTAGTTCCAAGACTCCCAGGTCCCGACCAGCAGGCTTACTATGTTCTTTGCCCATTCCCCAGAGACCTTGGACCCATATCTCCATGGATTTTATCACCGATCTGCCTCCATCTCAAGGCAAGTCGTGGTGTGGGTTGTAGTAGACCGCTTCAGTAAGATGTGCCACTTTGTGCCCCACAAGAAACTACCCAATGCTAAGACGTCTCCATGGGGTTCCTGTCAATATTGTTTCTGACAGAGGGGTACAATATGTTTCATTGTTTTGGAGAGCTTTCTGTAAAAAGTTGGAGATTGATCTGTCCTTCTCCTCGGCCTTCCACCTTGAAACTACTGGCCAAACTGAGAGGACTAATCAGTCTCTAGAACAATATTTAAGGTGTTTTATCTCTGACTGTCAATATGATTGGGTCTCCTTCATTTCCCTCGCCGAATTTTCCCTTAATAACCGGGTCAGTAACTCGTCAGGGGTCTCCCCCTTTTTCTGTAATTTTGGGTTTAATCCACGGTTCTCCTCCGTTTCACCTGGTGGTTCCAACAATCCCGAGGTAGATGTCGTTCATCGGGAACTGTGAGGCATCCCAGAGAATACAAAAGACTCAGGCAGATAGAAGACTTTCTGTTAACCCCTTGTTTGTGGTCGGGGATCTGGTGTGGCTGTCTTCAAAAAATGTGCGCCTTAAAGTCCCGTCCAAAAAATTAGCTCCCCGGTATATAGGGCCGTATAAGGTCATTGAGGTCCTTAACCCTGTCTCCTTCCGACTGGAGTTACCCCCGTCTTTTCAAATACACCACGTGTTTCTTGCCTCCCTCCTGAAACGCTGCTCCCATCCTTGGCTACCTCAAGGAAACCTCCAATCCCTGTTCTCACCCCTGAAGGGGTAGAATTCGAGGTGGCCAAGATTGTGGACAGCAGGATGGTCCAAGGCTCCCCCTGTACCTGGTCCATTGGAGAGGATACGGGCCTGAGGAGAGGACTTGGGTACACGCCCGGGATTTTCACGCTGGGGTATTGCTCAGGAGGTTCCATCTTCGGTTCCCCAATAA
This sequence comes from Rhinoderma darwinii, assembly GCF_050947455.1. NCBI lineage: Eukaryota > Metazoa > Chordata > Amphibia > Anura > Rhinodermatidae > Rhinoderma > Rhinoderma darwinii. The sequence continues at coordinate 225,980,000 of NC_134688.1, forward strand.
GCCAGGTCCACCTAGAAAGGGTCCAGTGGCCCCTCATAAAAGGGGGGGGGTACTGTAAAGGATCTGCCAGACACAGCTTCTGTGTCGACGCCCGTGGTTAATCAGTCTGCACCTGCTCCTAAGTCTGATAGAGTGACTCGATCTGCTACTACTCAGGCTGGTAGGCTCAGGAGTGGGAGAACCTATCACAGCCTGGCCAGAAGGTTCTAGCTCCCGCCCTCGGTCTATTTATACATTCATTTCCTGCTTGTCTCTGCCTGTGATTCTTTCCTGTTTCCTGACTCTGCTGGTTTGACTCGGCTAGTTTACTACTCTTGTTGCTCACGGTCTTGCCGTGGGCAACTGCCCCCTTTCCCTTAGCTTCTGTGTACCCTTGTCTGTCGTGCACATATTGAGCATAGGGACCATCGCCCAGTTGTACGCCGTCGCCTATCACGGAACGTGCAAGTAGGCAGGGACTGAGTGGCGGGTAGATTAGGGCTCACCTGTCTTCTCCCTACCCCGTCATTACAGCATATAAATATATATATCTATATGATTTTATATATATATATACATTTATTATAAGCCCTAATTGATTATTAATTAACTAATTAATTGTCCTAGTCTGAGTACTATCTAAACTAGCTACCTAACAGACTACCTAAACTATAACTAGCTGCCTACACTAAACTATCTATGTGGTAGTGGTTTTTATGTGTATTTCACAGTCGGTGTGTCTTTATACGAGACACACAGCAGCTGCTCGGCACAGTGCTTCTTCTCTCTCACTGTCTCAGAACGATCTGACAGGGAGAAAGAAGAAACATTGTAACTAACAGAACGAAAGTTTGTTGCTGCAACAAACTTTGCTGTGAACACCATGATTAGTTTATCATGGTGATCACGTCATCAGGACCGACAGCAATCCGGTCCTGATGTCTTCTATCAGCACTAAGGCTGCTAGTAGCAGCGTGTGCTGAGAGATTCAGGGCATAGGGAGAGCGCTGTGCACTCTGTTCTGACACCACGTAGATTAACGGGCTGCAGGACAAAGGACCAGCACTGCAGCCCATTAATCTACATGGGCTGGTCATGAATGAGTTAAGGAACCAGGGTGGCAAATGTTGCTCATGTTGGTTATAGATAGTGCATTTCCTTCTGGAATAATTGGGAAAATGGGTCGTTCCAGATATTGTCCTGATGAAAAACATACTTTGACTAAAAAGTTGATTGGAGAAGGAAAAACATATAGGGAAGTGCAGCAAATTATAGGGTGCTCAGCTAAAATGATCCGAAATGCCTTGAAGTGGCAACCAAAACCTGAAAGATGTGGAAGGAAGCGAAAGCTCAGCCAATGATCACCTCCAGAAAGATCAAAGAAGATCTGAAGTTACCAGTGAGTACTGCTACAATCAGAAGACGATTAAGTGAAACCAAGTTACCAGCAAGAACTCCCCGCAAAGTCCAGTTGTTGAAAACGGGAGGAGGAGGGAATGACACGGCGGCAGTGACGGTCAGAGTGAAGTCGGGGCATGCTGAGACGGGAGTGGACCAGTTAAGTCACCTGACCTCACATCACTGACGTGAGGTCAAGTGACTGGACTGTGCCGGCCCGGGAGTGGAACAGTCTTGTCACCTGACCTCACGTCACTGACTCCACTCTTGGGCCAGCACGCACCGACCTAACTCAGACCGCAGCCGCCACCATACTTCATACTTGGCTCCGACTGCCCTTCTCCAGCTCCTAAATGCGAGTGAGTAGGGCGGACAGAGCCAAGCAGCGAATGACGTGGCGGCAGCGAGGTCTAAGGGAGTTCGGGCCGGACGTTCCCTAACCCTGCCCTACCTCTTGAGGAGCTCTGTCAGTTAAATAAAACAGCTGATTGCTAGCGCTGCTAGCAGAGAGGTGAACTGTGTGTCTGGCGCTGGAAGAGTCAGAAGAGGCAGTAAGGGCAGAGACGCAGAGTCGATGTAAGACGCCATGAGCCAGACAAAGTTATGGCCTTGTCACTGTGATGGTGCTGGTGCTGGGAAGACAGGGAGTCCCAGGACTGGGCTGGGGTCGTCTGAGGGTTGACCTGCTTTCATTGATGGGGAAAAAGGCGGGCAAATGCGGCGCAGACAGACTGAACTGCCTGGACAGGTCATGGTCACTGGCACTTCACTCACAAAACTGTAAACGTCCAGATACTCTAATTTCTATCATTACAGACATTGCTCTTCAACTTGACGTGGTGACGTAAAGTCACCTGTGCTCTGCCTGCTTGGATCTGTGCAGCAGCTTCCCCCTCCTCTTCCTGAATCTGATCAGACAGTCTGGCCTATTGCACCCTGCTTTGGACCTTCTACCTGGCTGTACCGCTCCCTGGCCATTTAGATTTCAGTGGACACTGTCAGTTATAAAGTTAATCACCATCACTATGTTGTCCCTTAGGCCGGATTCACGCACCCGTATTCCAGAGTCTATGTTCAGTTATACAATCTGTTATATTCAGACCCACTGACATGTTTATTTTAAGTTATTGTTATGTTAAATTATCTTATATACCTGTATAGCGTGAGATTCGTACATTTTTTTTTTTATTATTGCTTAAGTTAAATAAAGCAATGTAAGAAATAGGTGGCAGGAAAGGGTACGATAAACAGTCCAGCTTCATATGGAAGGTAGGTGCCAAACTGAATCTTTGCCCTGGGTTCAGGAAAAACTTGCTAAACCTATGATGGCACCTCAAACATTTCCAGTCCATATCCAAATTCATTTAATATTTTGTCTTACCTTTTTGCTTCTTAGTTGTGTATACATTTGGCACTAGCATGTTTGCCCATTTCTCTTTCCAGTGGGAAATTCAATTCCAGTGTCCAGTACGAGTAAGTAGATACTAATGTAAGGATGGGGGTTGCAACAGGAGAATTTTTAATTTAATATTGATTTAGAGCAAGAGAACTACATATTTAGTCATAGATGCTTAACCAGTTCAGGACCGGGCTATTTTGCGCCTTCAGGACCAGACACCGTTTAGCCATTTTTAGCACGTGTTAGTTAAATGGCTATAACGTTTTTATTTGTTGGGCTAACGACGTGATTTTTGCGAAGTTTTTTCCGTAGACAATGCAGGTTTCATTTTTTATCGTTTTTATACACACCTTTTTTGCGATTTTAGAATTTTTATTCATAAAGTTTGAAAATAATAGTAAAAAAATAAGCTTTTTTACGTTTCAGCTATTTTTTTGGGGTAATAACATAGTTTTAACCTAAAATAGACCTTTTATTTGTGATCGTCATTGTCTACCGTAAATTTTAATATATTACATGTCTATATTAGGGTAATTGGGTCAGCGCTAGCGTTACAACAATGATTGGCGGGGGGGACATGTTTTTTTGGGGTGGGTATTTTATGTGTATTTATTATTTAATTTTTTTTTGCACTTTACTTTATTATTTTTTTATTACTATGGTCTGTCCCCCAAAGGTCAAAAAAGACCTTTGGGGAACTTTATATATTTTTTTTCTTTCTTTTACACCATCTTTTCCACTGTAACTGGAGCTGCACAGCAGCCCCAGTTACAGGGGAAATCAGCCCTCTCATAGTGACGATTGTCACTAATAGGGCTGTGCTGGGTCTTGTAAGACCCAGCAGCAGTCTGTCACTAACGGGACCCGGCGATCATCTGACCTGTCACATGATCACCGGGAGGAATAGAGACAGCGCCGCTGCTGCTGTCTCTATTCCTATACACAGCGTTCATTGAACGCTGTGTAAAAACACATCGGAGAAGACAGAAGCAGTGAAAGCTGCTTCTATCCTCTCCTCAGGGTCCCCGGCAGTCACTGACAGCCGGAGACCCGACATTCAGCTGCCCGATCGCGCGGGCAGCAAGTTAAAACCCGAGCCGTAAAAAGTCTATGGCTCGGGTTTTAAGGACCCTGACCGCAGGCCGTAAATATACAGCCAGCGGTCGGGAACCAGTTAAATGTACTAATGTTTCAAATTGCCTTATCATTTCTAAAACTGAAATATAGTGTATCTGAGCTCATAACCTAATGATTTGATGATACATATGGCCAGTGCACTTGTAAATCACGTAATTCTATTGAGGACATATATTAAATACCTCTCGAAATAATTAAAAAAAAAATCATGAATAATTCTCCCAATTACTAATTAAACGTATTATTAACCATATTAAAATGCATGTTTAAAATCTCAATTTTAAACCTAGCTTTGAGATAGATCCGTATTATGCCATAATTTCTACTGAAGAGCGTTGGAGTGTTAAGAATTGTTTTCTACACATCATCATCCCTCTTGAATGAATTGCTTCTTCTGCATTGTATTATTAAGTACATTAAGTAAAAAAAAATTCTTTTCAGTTATTAAGAACCTTAAAGGGGTTGGCCACTATTATTTCCAAATGAGAGTCAGACTGTCACAAACAAATACACGGTAAACAGTGAGGTCCCTGTTCTTCCAAACCTCTGTCCCTACCTATTTGTACGAACCGACCTAAACGACGGCGCACAACTGGGCGGCGTTCCCTATACTAGTACAAGTGGAACTGACAAACGGATAAGACAGAGACAGTACAAAATAACAAAGGGTCACCTGGGAAGTACATGGAGGGAGAGGCATGGCAATTGCGCCACGGACGAGTCCGGGCGTTAAAGGCAGAGTCAGGCAGCCAGGGTCAAACCGGGAGAGTGCGGAAAAACAAAAAGTCAGAAGGCAAAGCAAAGTCAGGAGTCCAGCCGGGGTCAGGGTACACAAAGGAGTCAAAATGCAAGTCACTCTGGGGAGTGTGAAACAAGGGAAAGCACCAGGCTAGGTAACTCTAATTACAGGCAAAGACCTACTACCCCAGGCTGAACTAAATAAGGAGAGGGCGGGAGCTCAGGAACATCAGCCAGGCTTTGATTGGCCTGACGTTCCTGAGCTCCTATTGGCTGCAGACTGCCTCAGTCTGCCAGGCCGGACGACGCCCGAGCGAGTAACTCCCGACGTCCTGGAGACCGAGGGAGCCGCAGGAAGGGAGTGCGTGACACAGACATTAAAATAGGCAACTGACTAATACATTCTTCTAAGCAGCTCTGCAGCATTTTCATTATTTGTGAAGTGACGTCTCCTGGTTCTCATATCCTTCTCCCTCGACATCATGCCACTCTGTATATAATATGGCTGCTAATGGTCTGCAATCTCCGATAAAATCCACTGCGCATGCCCTAGCTTCCTCTGCACCATATCCGCTCCCCACACAGTATAATGTCCCATAGCTGCCCCCACATAGTATAATGCACCCATAGTGCCTAATAAAAAAATAGTTACTCACCGATCCCCGTTCCCAAAACGAGTGAAGGAGATCCTTCTGCTCCTCCGGTATGTGCTATGAGTGGCTTGGCACAGACAGACCCTATGTCGTCATTGCAACATGCCCCCCCCCCCCCCCCCGCGCGCTCCTGCTAGTTTTGCCTCTGAATACACACCATAGGTTGTCAATTGGTTTCAAATCTGGTGACTGAAAGGGCCATTTCAAAACTATTGTTTTGTGTTCCGGTAACCATTTCTTTGTGGATTTTAATAGGTGTTTTAAGCAAGATTATGACCACCAAAGTCCAAAAACGCACAAATTTCAGTCTTCTGGCATAGGCCACATTCATATGGACATATTTTGCAGTAGTATTTGTAAGCCAGAAACAGGAGTGGAACATAAACAGAGAAATTGTATAATGGAAAGATTTGCTATATTATCTATATTCAGGTATTTGTCTTACAAATACTAATGCAAATGCTACAAGCAAACATATTCTTTGATAGAATATCCTGTTATCTAGTGAAATTCATTATGTCATTGCTTTTCACCAGACCCCCTGGGCCAATATATTGGAGGTGGACAGCAGAGTATCAGGGACATATTTGACAGTGGGCAGAGGTGCATTTCTTTGTAAACAGTTCACTTTTTTTTTTTTTTTACCACATTACTATACTTTATTTGTAGCTCCAATGACATTTTGTTATGTTAAGACAATCCCTTTTGCGGCTTACTGGTAGGAAAGCTTCCTTTCACGGGGGTCGCATCTGACAATAGATTTTGAAACTTGAAAACTCCAAAATCTAAGTAAACTGTACAATTCTGAACTTGTGATGATCGGATTTGTCCTTGTCTCTCTTACCATCTTCCTCAGTGTACATTGAAGCATAATGCCCCCTTTCTTTTACTTACATATAATTTCTATCATGTACTATTTAGCACGTACTTTGGTGAGCTTCATACTTCATTGGCATGATTTTCTATTCGTTTCACATCTTTCTGCACATGCAAATGAGTTGAATTATATTTAATCAGCCTTGTCAAGTTGCAATCAGTTGATAGCCATTCCGTGCCAACGTACACTGATTAGCCCCATTGCATGTAACTTCATTTTCCGCTTGTTCACTAATGCAATGCTATTATGAGATAATGTTACAGATCGTGTAGAATCTCTCTTGCTCTCTTAATAGATACATATAATACAGTGCATATATATATAAAAAGGATTGAGTTGCTTATAAATATACATTAAAATGTTAAAAAACTGTACCATAGCATGTATGTATATACTGTAAAAAAAATAAATGTAGTATTATTTCTCTCTCTCTTCTCTCTCTCCCTATATATATATATATATATATATATATATATATATATATATATGTATATAAATTCATTGCTCGTTACAAACTACTATGTATGTAATTTTTTTAGGCAATTTATCTCTTGCCTTTATGTATCTTTGAGATTTTTGTTATCATATCAGATTATTCCTAAAAAAATCTGGACCATAGTAACATAGTTGATGTTTAGCTACATTGCACAATAATAAATTAAAGAATAGGTGGTGGGGTGCATCTCCAGGAACAGCAGCATGTACGTACATGGTGCTATATTTGGAACAATAGTAAAGGGTCAGTGGCGCTCCAACAAGTTACCGTGGGCCTTTTGTTCTGTTGATTTTTGGGGTCCTGGGTTTAGATCCCCACCGATCACACTTTGATGGCCTATCTTAAGGAAAGATCAACAATATATATTCCAGGAAAACCGCTTTAAAGGCTATGGACATAACTTAGATGTGATCAGTTACAGGTGGTTCCTGCGTGTCAGACACACAGGACCCGCCGACACTGAACCCGTCAGGTCGCAGGACCGCCGGATTCAGAGTATAATGAGATATACAGCTGTTCCTTATAGAGAATACAGAACAGCTGTATTTCCAAAAGTAAAACTATTTTTTTAAATAAAGACTAATTACAAAGTTACACTAAACACACTGACTAATCTATTTATTAAAAAAAAATGCCCTCAGAGGTGTCCATAGCCTTCAAGATTCTTCTGCACTCCTGTGAAACAGATCCCTTAGGACATATTGTACGAAGATATAATTTTTTTCTAAAGTCTTACTATTTGCAAATTTCTGTTACGAACAGTCTCTGTCATACCGAGATACGTTTTACATTTTTCAGATGGAGTCTAGCATCTTGTTTAACATTTGAAAATCAAAGGTTAAACTAAATAGATACTTGTTATTTTCTTCTGCTTATTTGCTACAACCTTTCAAGTTTCAATGTGTAGCAGCAATGGTCTTAGTCTCTGTTCACAATTTGCATCAGAGGCTCACTTAGGGGCCTCTGTTGCAGATTCCGTAGTTTTTGACACATGCAGCGCTATTTTGTCTGCCAAAAAGATGCAAAACCATGACAGAAACCAGCAGAACCCATCAAAGTCAATGGGTCCTGTTGGGCCACATTGGTTTCCGTTGTGCGATGGATCTAATGCCCCCGGTATTGTCGTTGTTCTGATCCTATGACGAAGATGTGAACCCATCCTTACTCCATCCAAAATAATGGAAAACTGCAGTGAAAAGAAAATGTACCGAGCAGATAACATAACAATCCACAGTTTATCCCGAGAATTAGGGCATGACCACACATGGCGGAATTCCTCCGCAACTGTCCGCATCAATGCCGCACAGAATCTGCGTTGCAGATTCTGCAGCGGATCTGCACAAAATGTGCAGAAAATTGATGCGGACTGGCCGCTGCGGACTGCAGGAAAAGTGCTTCTCTTCTCCCTATTCAGTGCAGGATAGAGAGAAGGGACAGCACTTTCCCTAGTGAAAGTCAAAGAAATTCATACTTACCGCCCGTTGTCTTGGTAACGCGTCCCTCTTTCGGCATCCGGCCCGACCTCCCTGGATGACGCTCTAGTCCATGTGACCGCTGCAGCCTGTGCTTGGCCTGTGATTGGCTGCAGCCGTCACTTACACTGAAACGTCATCCTGGGAGGCCGGACTGGAGACAGACGCAGGGAGTTCTCGGTAAGTATGAACTTATATTTTTTTTTACAGATACATGTATATTGAGATCGGTAGTCACTGTCCCGGGTGCAGAAACAGTTACTGCCGATCGCGTAACTCTTTCAGCACCCTGGACAGTGACTATTTACAGACGTCTCCTAGCAACGCTCCCGTCATTACGGGAGCCCCATTGACTTCCTCAGTCTGGCTGTAGACCTAGAAATACATAGGTCCAGCCAGAATGAAGAAATGTCATGGTAGTAAAAACAATACGCTCCGCAGCACACATAAGATCTGCGGACTTCATTGCGGAATTTTGACTCTCCATTGAAGTCAATGGAGAAATTCCGCCATGAGTCCGCAACCAGTCCGCCACTGCTCCGCAACAGACAGAGCATGCTGCGGACACCAAATTCCGCTCCGCAGCCTATGCTCCGCAGCGGAATTGTACGCATCGTGTAAACGAACACTGCTAAATTAAAGTGAAAGTCAATGGAGAAACGGCTCCGCTGCGGATTAACGCTGCGGAGTGTCCGCAGCGGAATTTAAGTGAAATTCCGCCATGTGTGAACCCGCCCTTATGTATAATAAAAATGTTTAACTACCATGTACAGAAGATTAGGTCTGTACTAGAAAATTCCACATCTGATAGTCAGTTCCTAATGTGGGCATCCTCTATTGACACTCAATTCTCAACATAGGAATGATTGGAAATCCTTTGTGAGTGTGGTACAAGAATGCAGATACCATGTAAATTTTTGGTCAAGGGTATAAAATTGGATTGACACTTGGCAGATTTGTTGCAGAAGTTTCTGCGACTGAATATCAGTTCCATACATCTGAACTGATGCATGTGCTTGAATTTCTACAATCCCCATTTATATGAATAGATATTTCAGTTAGTTTTGCAATAAATCTGCTGCATGTCCTAAAGAGTCATATTTTATATTTTAAACCGCAATTATGTTCTGGAAAGATCTGCAACCATTTTGATAAATGAGGCCCATAGTGTAAAAATAAACACGATATCCAAAAGAAAAAAAAACTTTATTCTATGTCAGAAATAATGGTAAAATTATTTTTACATACTCTATATTTACATGTTTGGTTATTGTAAATTTCTAGTACATATGGCAGTCTTCTTTCCTTTATATGCTGAAATACCTTAAATATATATCTATATATATTATATATATATTTATGTTCAATAAGTCGCATGCTGAAATGTATTATCATCAGTATTTACACAGTATTTAATTTATATTTACATAAGAGTTATTTAACCCATAGAAGCCACTTTGTGCCCTCTAGAAAGCTTTCCATCAGTGATGAACATCAGATCAGCTTGGATTCATGGGTATAATAAGACTGGGGTTGAGAAACAACCACTGCCATCCCTGCTCTCTAAGCCCATAGACGGTCACAAAGGGCTTCATGGTCAATAAGGCTCTGCAGGAGTCAGTAAGAAAGGGGTTACACACAATTGTGTTGCTGGCAATCAATTGAAAAGTCATTTTCCTCATTTCGGATGCAGCAACAATGATAGGAAAACAATGGTTTACAGGAAAATGTAAATATGAAATGGTAATAACATCATGTACATTGAATATGACATGTGCTGTAGTCATTTTTTTCTTTTTGTTAAACAGGAGTTCTTAATTACTCAAATCAAAGCAATGGATATGGCATTCAAGCAAAGTCGTCATATAATAGTTTAAAGAGGCTCTGTCACCAGATTTTGCAACCCCTATCTGCTATTGCAGCAGATCGGCGCTGCAATGTAGATTACAGTAACGTTTTTATTTTTAAAAAACGAGCATTTTTGGCCAAGTTATGACCATTTTTGTATTTATGCAAATGAGGCTTGCAAAAGTACAACTGGGCGTGTTGAAAAGTAAAAGTACAAGTGGGCGTGTATTATGTGCGTACATCGGGGCGTTTTTACTACTTTTACTAGCTGGGCGTTGTGTATAGAAGTATCATCCACTTCTCTTCAGAACGCCCAGCTTCTGGCAGTGCAGACACACAGCGTGTTCTCGAGAGATCACGCTGTGACGTCACTTCCCCAGGTCCTGCATCGTGTCAGACGAGCGAGGACACATCGGCACCAGAGGCTACAGATGATTCTGCAGCAGCATCGGCGTTTGCAGGTAAGTCGATGTAGCTACTTACCTGCAAACGCTGATGCTGCTGCAGAATCAACTGTAGCCTCTAGTGCCGATGTGTCCTCGCTCGTCTGACACGATGCAGGACCTGTGAGTGACGTCACAGATCTGCACTGCCAGAAGCTAGGCGTTCTGAAAAGAAGTGGATGATACTTCTCATCAGAGCGCCCAGCTAGTAAAAGTAGTAAACACGCCCCGATGTACGCACATAATACACGCCCAGTTGTACTTTTACTTTAAACACGCCCAGTTGGACTTTTGCAAGCCTCATTTGCATAAATACAAAAATGGCCATAACTTGGCCAAAAATGCTCGTTTTTAAAAAATAAAAACGTTACTGTAATCTACATTTCAGCGCCAATCTGCTGCAATAGCAGATAGGGGTTGCAAAATCTGGTGACAGAGCCTCTTTAAAAAAAAAAAAGTTTTACACTTTACTTAATGTTTACCACCTTGTTTGGAGTGACCTAGGCTTAATTATTGGCAAACGGCATTCACCAAATTATTACTCACAGTAGCGATCTAAATACAGAGAAGACAGCAGAAAAATAAGAATTCCTCACAGATGTACTTAAAGCCACTTGAAGAACCCGAGATTGACATTTGTAGCACTCTATAGTTTGCCTATAGGATGCAGACTTTAGAATGTCAATTGGCTGCATGGAATTTAACTTCCATGCAGACAACCTACTCTAGCTTTGAACTGTTCCTGCTTCAAATATTAGGAATTTCGTGTCAATAGCATGGAGTCCGTTCTTTTAAACCTCCATTCCAGTTAGCCAGAGAAGAGCGTAAATACATAAAGTGTCTCTTACTCTGGTGGACCTGGCACCTCTGTACATGGCTCACCCAGCAATTAGGTTATTGTCAGGGGATTCTAATAACAAAAAGGGATTTTGCAAAGCAGACTACCCTTTAACGTATATTTAAGCCCAGGTGTCTCCAAACCAAAAGTACATGTTAAATTATTTATATACAATATTTCATCATTTTAAGGAAATTCAATTTGGCGGAATGTATCACTAAATCTAACACGAGTATCTGTACAGATATTACAAATCAACAGTATAGAGAGAATTTATTTCATTTATGTTACCATTCACCAAAATTGGCCCAAAGGTAGTAGAGAAATGAAATAATAGCTATGTGTCATGTATATTAGTTTTATCAATCCCTTCATTATTCAAGCCATCAAGTAGCCAGGAATTCTGGAAAATCTTTAAAAAAGTGACAACACAGTACAAGAAACACAGCACAGGGTGATCACAAATACTACATGTTCCACAATTTAATCGCATTTGTTAGGCAGGCAACCAAGGAAGACTTCTTTTTCTTTTTGTAAAGTTAAGCAGAAAAGACACATTTGTAAATAGTGTAAATTAGATTTGAGTAAACATACAAAGAAAATGAAAGTCTTTTATAGTGGGTGATGCCTTTGTGCTAATCCAATATTACACCCATCACTGACTTAATATATCTGCCCTGAAATGATTTTGCATTATCTAAATGACAGAAGTACACAATATAAAACTTATAATATGCTATATAATCTGCCCCTGTCTTCAACACTCGGATATGCAGAGCACTAGTTGTATAAATTAAATATAAAGTGAAATTTATGTCAACCAAAAAAATGTGTATTGGATTAGACAAAACTACAAGAGAAATACATTGCACTTGAGATGTTTTCATGTCTTACATTTCATGAAGAATAAATCATGCATGTCTGGGAAGTACACAGAAACCATAGGGCCCTCTAGCAATACTCAGAATTCCCCACTGAACCTTATTAAGAGCTCAACCAAATGTACTATTTTGTTTTTATATTAGTAAGTGTTAACGTTCATTTAATTAATTACCTTTATAGAGGTCAGAGCTTCATGTTTTTTCCATATTGTAATCCCCCGATTCCCTTCACAAAGTCAGAGTTAAATTATAAACTCTGGCTGCATGCTGCCACCACTAGGGGAGCTAACTGCACATGGATTTAAACAAATGGGCATCACAGTGGGTCAGTGGTTAGCATTGTTGCCTTGCAACGCTGGAGTTCTGGCTTCCAATCTGACCAAGGACAACATCTTCACAAAGCTAGTGTGCACTCCTCACGTTTGCATTAGTTTCCCTGGGTACTCTAGTTTCCTCGCGCACTCCAAAAACATACATATAGGGAATTCTATACATTGTGAGCCCCACTGGGTGAAATAAGTGATGACATCTTCTGTACAGTGCTGGGGAATATGTTGGTGCTTTATAAATAAATGAGTCAGATAGTATTGGAGCTGTAAAAACTTTGTGCAATGAGCTCCCCCTAGTGGCAGATGAAGGCACCAGTATGACTGTGTGATGAGAATCATGGGAAATAGTTTAGTGCCTGGCCCTTAATCTCCAAGCAGTCACATACCCTGCCTCTATGGTAGGTCAGCTGCTGTAATACTAGTAATTCAATACATTTGGACCTCTGGTCTTTTTTCCAGGCTGTATCCAAATGACTAACATGTTACATCGATCTTGTAAGGTGTAGGCCACTGTTTCAGAGCACCTGCAGGAGCTTCGCTAAGTAGCATATACTTATTACATGAGGCTTAGCATAACTGATCCTCCTAAAAGACATAATGCAAAGACATACAAGTATTTACCTCATGTGACCTTTCAGCAAAATGAAAATTTTATATGGGAGGATTTATCACTATTGGCTAAATGGGAAGCATCTAAAATCTGATTTTCTAATATTGCTATGACTAACATTGAAGTAAATATCCATGTAGTTATTATAAACTGTATTTCTGTGTATGTTCTTGAAACTGGAGACTTTTTTTTTTTACTAACAATGTGTTATCCCTGTGAATATCAGTTAACCATTACCAGTAAAGAATATCACCTAAAACATACAAAAAACAGCAATAATATAAAAGAGTCTATAGTTGTCTGGGGAATATCAATAAACAGCCTGAAGTTCTGTTTTAGGGACCCCACTAACCGTCACAAGTTGCTTATAGTACAGCTCAGGGGCAAAGCTAGGGGTGTTCGCACCGGATACTGGATGCCGGGAAAAGGCCAACCACCCACTCTGCATTCTCTAGGACCTGAATCGTTTTCTCTTGTAAAGGAAAGCCTAGGCACAACTCTGGCACAACTATACTCTTATGTAGAAGAGAAGACTTGAGGCTTCCTCGGGCACAAGGTCTCCGGTGGGCCTGCAATCCCGGTACCCTTATATTTATAGTAATGTCAATCTACAGGAAGAAACACATCATTTAAGGCAAAATGTAAGATGATAAAATGTAAGATGAGATTACAACACGATAACTATAGCTAAAACAATATAAAGATACAACTATAACTAACACAATATGGGAATGTAGAACTCATCACTAATATTGCACTTATGACTGCTGCAGTATATTACTGTAAGATTCATAATTGTTTGCAATGTATTAACAGAAACAATTTGGTCCCCAAGCTCACTGTATGGACAATATGGGATTGTTTTTCACATGAATGTCCATGCAGAAATCTTTACAGCGGTTTTTGCAGCGGAAAACGCGTCGGAAACTGCGGAAAAAAACACTCTCAGGAAAAAAGAACCGACATGCCCTTTTTTTGGGCGTTTCCGTCTCTGACCTCCCATCAACATCAGACGGAATTTTGAGGAAGATTTTTCTTCCTGCAAAAAACTCAGTGTAAACAGGGCACATGCGATTTTTTGCCGCGTTTATTTGCTGCGGTTTTTTAGGTGTTTTTTTTACCTCTACAACAGGCTAAGGAAAAAACCGCAAGCGTTTTTTTCCAAAGAACATATTTAAAAACGCGTAAAAATAAAAAAATGTGTGAACAGGGCCTTAGGCTATGCTCATATGGTGAGGATTTGCGCTAGGCAAATCTGCTCTGGATTTTGTGGATTGCCATGTGGATTTGCACGCAAATTGAAGTTCAATGCTTTTCAGTGCGAAATCTGCATCAATATTGATCATGCTACAAATAATAAAATCTGTGACGTGACCATTCTTCTATATGGATATTTCTATATGGATAGTTTAATTGGAGAATAAAATACCACATTCACATGCATTGCCCCCAGGAATTGTTGCCGATCCTGTCTGGATTTAGGAACAGAATCCACGCCTAAGTCCCGGCAAAATTCACACCGTGTGAACATGGATATACAGAAATACAGATCTCTAGTGTAGCTTTTCTTACCCCTCCCATTCTCCAAATGAAGCAGGTGGCATTGCACTGTAAAGGCCCTTTTACATCGGACAATTATCGGGAAAAAGAGCATTCACAGAACGCTCATTCCCGATAATTTACCTGTGTAAACGGGGGAACGATCAGCTGATGAACGTGAAAACGCTTGTTCATCGGCTGATTGTATAGTTTTAAATGCTGAAACTATTATCGTTGTCGGCAGCACATCTCCCTGTGTAAACATGATAGACATGATAGAAATGTATGTGGATGAGCAATCGGAGTAACGAGCGTTCATCCCCATACTAGCTCCTTGTGAAAGGAGCAAAAGAGAGCTATCATTCTGTTTATAGATAGAAATTAATTGCTCATCTAATATCTTCTTCTTGCTGATGGTATCAGAACTATCTCAATAGTATATACATGTATAATCACATTCATAGATTCATTGTATATTTTGGTGAAGGTTATCCAAGTCTTGCACAGGTTAGAATAGTTTATTATATACAGCAACAGTATATCTGGGTATAGAATTTATGAAACATTATTTTACTGGATACATCTTCTATTTTACTTTTAATACTTCAAGACCTCTACTCCCTGTGTTACAAATGAGTCTTTTTATACTGTAGCAATTCAACGCAATGGGAACTGAAACTGCTGGGGCACTGAGTGTGTCTTCAGTTTATATTTGATGATATAGGGTACGTATTTTGACTTATTTTTTATGGACTTAAAGCATTCATTGCATTACTTCCCGACAATCCCTTCCTCAAAGTGCTATTATTAGAATTGAGAATCGCTACTATGGCATTTGATGCCAAGCATAATAGCAGTGCTGCAGCCAGTCTCCATGAGGGGTATGCCCCTGGCAAAATGTTTTTTTCTATTGTTAAAATGGCAATTACTTAAAAAGCATGAATGCAGATAAAAATACCATAGGTAAATCGTACTAGTAAATATTTAGCCTACCCAGGGTTAAAAACTATAAGCTTTTAGAAATGACAATAAATAAAGTAAAATGTATTAAAAAATGCAGCTTTGAATGTTTAATACCTAAAACCCTAGTTTTTATGGTACGGAAATATTGGTTAAAATAGATTAACTGCTTCTGGCCCGCAGGTGGCGTAGCAGCACAGTTATGACAATAGATTGTCTCTAGTTCAGTTAAACACACTAATTTGCATTTGACTGTGTGCCCGGTAGTGATTGAAGTTAATGCTAGGCTTACTAATTTAACCCTATAACACTACTGTGGTTCATCAAGATTGCTTTAAAGGTTTTATATGCGTGCATGTGTGTATATAGTTAGTGTATCAGATTGTGGGACTATATATAACTTGTATACTTATGTATAACTTATTAACTTGTCTCCTGGTTATTTTATATACTGCTGCGCTGTGTGTGTATAAGATACTTTCTTGCAGCAATTCACCTAAATAGAGCAGCACAAAGAAGACAATGACATTTTTAACAGTTTTGACCCCGTCAATCTTCCCTCACTCCCAACAGAGGAAGAAATACTGTCCAATAAATTGTGATTCTTATACCGCATGTCGCTGGAAATCAAGACCATAAAAGATTGCCCAGCTGCCTGTTCTCTCTATTTTATTAAACCAACCAATAACAGCTCTGGTTTAGCACTATTCCTACACTGAAACTTAAGAAGTAATAAAAATGATAATTTACCAGCTGATTTTAATGCGAATGTATCCTGTATGGAATTTTAGTCTGTAGAAGAGAAATAATGTGTTTTTTCTTTTTTTAAATGTTGTAGCTGTTGAAATCTGTGTGAGAGGCTCTGTTAGGGCCCTCTGTCGCAGATCCAGAAGGGTTTACCGGAGACAACAGCGCGGCATGCTGTGCTATTGCGTCCGGTAAAATCACGGAGACACTGCTGGAAAGCCGACAGACCCTATTGAAATCAATGGGTCCAGTCGGCAACCGGCGGTGCCCGTTGTGCAACAGAACAACAGAACAGACTGACACAGGTGTAAACATAGCCTTAGCTGCCATACCAAAGACACACACTTCCTTTCTGTATTGTCTATATAGACAGTACAGCAGGGTGTGTGTGCTTTATGGAATCTGGAATAAATGGGAGTCAATTGACAGAGAAATTTCATAGACTATTAGGGCCTGTTCACCTCAGCGTTGCCCTTACGTTGAGGGTTTCCTTTGGAGGTTTCCATTGGGTTAACTCCTCAACGGAAAGGCAAACTGAAACCTCAGCTTCCGTTTCCCTGACCATTGATCTCAATGTTGACGGAAACATTGCTAAAGGTTTACGTTTGTCAATGTTGTGACAGGGGTCAATAGTTTTTGACGGAATCAATAGCACAGTCGACTGCGCTATTGATTCCGCCAAAATGACGGAACCCTGTCACAACGGTGACAAACAGAAACCATTATCTAGGTTTCCGTCACCATTGAGATCAATGGTGAGGGAAATTTGAGCTGAGGTTTCAGTTTGCCTTTCCGTTGAGGGGTTAACCCGACGAAAACCTCAGACGAAACCCCTCAGCGGAAAGGAACGTTGATGTGAACACAGCCTTACAGACAGGGGAGATAAATAAAGAACCTTATCTGAATGTGTATAGTGTTGCTATCCTGCCTTATCTAAGCCCTCAGCAGTACAATAGAGCTGTCATTAACTCTCTAATGATAATGATATGACTCTTCTTATCATTTCCCAGTCTATACATCAAAGCTAATAATGGGCTACAGAAAAGCAGGAAGCATCAGCCTATTGTGTGTGCTCTAGTGCCCAATGTCAAAACAATAATATTTTGAGGGAAAAAATTGTAAATAGCAGCAAAAAATTAAATAAACATATTTGAATAAACACATCCTCTTTGTTCACCTTATCAGACTGCTGCCTTTCATTCTATAACTCATTTTCTCAGGATCTAATTTTGCTGCTGGTTTGGGGTGGGGTAGGGGTCAAAGCTCTGTTTATGATACAAGACTCCAACCTCCCTGTTTGCCCCTGGTTTGCACACCAATGGTATAAATTATACCCTGCTGACAAACAAAAAAAAAACTTTTCAAAGTGAACACCCCTTTAAGAGTCCAGGAAATTAAAAAAATGACTGTGATTCACTACTGTCTGTTATTCTTCTTTATGATAAAATGTCAACGTTAATAAGGAAATATTTTGTGCATAATGAGTTCAGAATTTCACCCCATGGATTGCAAAGTAATTTGGAAATAAAATGTCACTTTTTATGGAAATTCAAAGTAATGATTTATGAAAGATTCATCTGCAGGCAATTAAAGATATTCCATTCAAATGATATCAACTTTCTCCTTTGGGATAAAAAAAAGTTTTTTCAGAAAAATCATGAATATAGTGTTTATTGCCTGGATGGTACATGACATGTACTTGCAGCAGCAGTTCCCACTTCAAAACTAATAGGCAATAGGATAAATAATACTCTAACTTAAAGAGGATCTGTCATCCGATTTCACAAGACAAACCACATGCATTATTAAATAGATCTCTTAAACCTAATGAAGCTTGTGTACTTACTTTGAAAATCCATGTAAAAATGGCTGTATAATCCTTTTTTAAAGTTTTCCTGCCAGATATTAAAATGAACATTTTATGAGTCAAAGTATAGGCATGATATCATCTCAATCTCCTCCCGCTTAGAGATGACAAGCTCCTATCAGTGTCCCTCCTCCCCTGCACCATGCTGCAGTCTTGCACATACTCAGTACAAGATGCAGTCTCCCTGGCTCTGCAGTGAAAGAAAGCAGCAGGTGAAGTTAGAAGCTGTAATTCTACACTAAAACTGGTGCTGGAAGACAAGCTCTCTCACTGCAGAGTCCGGGAGCTGCAGCTTGTACCGAGTATCTGTGGATGGCATATGCGTGAAAATCATGCAACAACGTACCATTCACTGATGACACACGGAAGTGCAACGAGTGCAAAACGCTGCATTTTTTGCGGGCGCAAAACGCACACGTTCGTGTGAATAAGGCCTCACATTAGATCTTTTCAATTCTCATAGCTTGTTTCTTGTTACCACTGTCATAGTCCAGTCTTTCAATTGAAGGAGGACAGTACTAATATAATTAATTTCCTAAGTAGTGATTAACACATGAAAGATTTCTAATAAACTAAAGATAACTTAGAATAAATCACAACAAACACACATATACTGTACATCCTTTCTCATTGAGCCAAGGGATGAGTAACACAACAGCAGAAACTATAGTCACAAGTGTAGTGCATCTACATACTAGCTCTTAACAACATATGCTATAATGATATCTCATTATTACTGTGCCTGCTTTTAGCAATGGTAACAATCAAGTGACAGTAACGTCACTTGCTAATCAATTTTATGCCAAATATATATACATATATATATATATACAACTCATACATTCAAGCACATAGATAGCAGAACTTACCTGGAATATCAGAAAATTATGTAAATATTGGAATTTATTCAGCCACATTTGGGACTACTAATCCCTCTTTTATGGAAATCAGTTATGGACAGGTTCAGTTCAAAATTCAAGTAAAACCATCACTACTAGCTTGAATCAGTCCTCTCCTAGTGTTAAAGAGGTTATACAGGATTAGAAAATAGGGCTGCTGTCTTCCAATTAAGTGCCACACCTGTCTACAGGTTGTGTGCGGTATTGCAACGCAGCCCCATACACTACAATTGAGTTGAGCTGGAATATTACACACAACAGATTGACAGTGGTGGCACTGTTTCTGCAAGAAAGGTGTTTTTCTAATCATGTAAAACCCCTTTAATTCCATAAGACCTCTACAACCTCACAAATAAACAGACTCAGTGATGTAAAAATCTATTCTTATTCCTAAATCAATATGACTTGCCAATTCTTAACCTCCCATGGTTGCTTTTCAACAAATGTCCATTAGCAGCTAGCACCCTGCGTATTTTCTACAAAATCACATACAATTAGTTGATTGTTGTGATTGTTCTTTGTTTCAGACAAAGAGAAATAAATCTATATTGTCTACAATGCTTCTGCATATGAAGTTTGCAAATATATCTGTTTTGACATTTTGACTACATTCATTCTATACAGAGGATAAGAGGAAATCAAAATAAATTGAATACCAAACATAATGTCAAAGTAGAAATCAGCAGCTACCAGCAGGTTCTGCCATTGCATTCTTACATTCTGAACATAGTTGTAACCGCTCACTATTTTTCATTACGTTCTTCCAAATAAATCTGAAGCTTTGTTCAATCAAATGAACAATTCTGATGTTTGCAGACCAAAAATAGTAATCTACGACAGACTGTATCTGAAGTTAATTTTCCACAAGCTTTATAGCACTTAATCCATATATACCCAAACATGCATTTAGATTAAAATTATAAGAAGATAAAAATAGACATAGTTTATAGCTAAAGTGGCTTAACAACATTTATTCAAATAATAAGTACCATAACTACTGATAATTTAGAATAAATAAATAAAAATAAATACATTCAATTTAACCACTAAATTTTTTGAAGGCAAATTTAAATTTTATTTTGAACTACCACATTTGCCACTATGAGAGGTCAAAAATGAAAAGGCATTTAATAAAACTGCAATGCCAGAAATGGATGCTTTTGGCATGGAAATATTATTATGGTTTTGGATATTCAGAATTTGTTAAAAGTGGTAAGTGCAAGGATATTTCTCACTAGTACTTTGTCACACTATCCAAATATCTGCATTCAGTGCAGGTCGATTAGTCAAAAGCATCGGCATAGTACTGTCAACAACGTATTAATGATATCTTCAAAGTGAATTGACTTCCCCCATTGTGACATTGCTGTTATTATTGCTTCAGTCATTTTAGAAAGAAGTTTATTAGAAATGTAAAAACAAAATTCAAATGATCAAAAGACAAGTAGGTTACCGTAACCGATGATTTACACAAATTTACCTCCAAGCCCCAGAATATGAAACAATCATCTATAAATTGCCTAAAAATAAGATGTAAATGTGAGATAAGAAAACAATAATAATAAGCCATTCTTTTACCATGTTTCCTTGGTTGCCATTGGCTAAGTGCAAAACACAGATTGATTCATTCCTGAAATTTCAGGTTTGGATGAATAATAATGTTTACAAACCATGTACATTTCTACCTGTCAGATACAACATTGTACATTTTCTACTTAACGTTGAAATAATAATTAAGAACTCCTGCAGGTTTATTGCATTAGGAAACAAAACCGTTAAAGCATTAAGACAGCCCTTTTTGTGTCCCTGCCGAGAAGGTTCAATTGTTCTGCACATCACTTCACGACTGCTGGCCTTGTATTGTTTGCAGAACGATTCTTCTCACAGCAGTTTCCATTAAATATTCATTAATAAAAATGTTCATCTAGGCATGCGCATGCATGGTTATTTGTGTTCACAGTGCTATGGTGAAAGATCTACTCCATGCCACTCCGAAGAATTTGATTGGCTGCAATCAGCATGACACTTATAATAAAGGCCATGGCAAATGCACATATAAGGCTCTTCCGTACACAGGTCTGCCTGTTCTGCTTCTGGGAATGTACTGGAAGAAACAAAAGAAAAAACATTAAAAAGTAATTTTCACTGTATATTTAGTATAGTTATAGAGTAAAGTCCTTTTTTAGGATCCATTGACAGTATATTCATATCTCACGTTTGGTATGTTTGTATACATATGACCAACTTTATATTTATAGTTTGCTTTTTATGGAAAAACACAATTTATTTCACCCAAATCCCAGCATTACATGTATAGTCCCAACCTCAAAAGGGCAGTGGTTTATGCTAATGTGTATAACAAAAGTGGCCTTTGTGGTTATTTTGCGGGTGTCAAGTGGAACAGGGGTGGTTCTTAAAATGTTCCAGCATTTGAGACTTAAATGTTGATAAGTATGCAAATGTAGGATTGACCCGAGTGGCATAAAGAGCAGATGCAGATAAAACCACTGATACGGCAAGATGATTTGGCATCCTTGAAGGGTGAAGCATACACAGTGGCCTATGGAGCTCAGGCTCGGTTCTACATTTGTATAGTCAGTTCTCTCTGTTATTTGTTGTAAAAAGTTGGAGTGAAATAAATCTTAATCAACAACATTGTTTTTAATTAAAGCCATTTTTAACAAAAAGAAATGCAAAAATGTCTGTTTTCAAGATGGACATCTTTCTTTTGCCTGACAGAGAAACATTACATACATAATATTTTCTGTGATACAAGGGAAGTTGCAAGACTACTTTGATGTCATGAGTTTTAGACTTTGTTTACTCTTACCAGATTTTTATTCTTTCAGAATAAGTATATTTTTGCCTCGTTTTCTTAGGAAAATAGGTAAAAGTGACATGTGAGGGGAAAGGGGCACATGCATGGTAACACCAAACTGTGTATGAAGCCTAAATAGTAATATTATATATTTGGACCATTGACATAACATGTACACTAAAACCATTTAATCTATAACAGTCGGTACACAAGATAAAACCATCTTTATCTATTATATAAATAAAATCTTTAACTAAAGTGGCATATGTACTATAAGGCCTCAACCTTCATATGCCTCCTCATATGGGTTATTCAGTGTGAATCCAACAGAAAAAAAAAGTGTGATGTTCCTCCCAATGCCTTATGTAGAATTAGTCCTAGGGAAGAACGGCAACGTAAATATGGCACCCAAAAGAGCCTATATGGCGGCATATGGCTCCATACTAGGGCCTAATACAAGCTTTACTTCACCCAAATCTTGAGACTCCAATTGCAGTAAACCTCCTTATCCCACCTCGCCCACAGAGTCCATGAAACAGACATGAAAGTTGTTTTACATTATTCTTGCAACTCAGAACTGTTTTTGTTTTTTTGTCTGAATTTATATGGAGTGAAAACAGACAGTCACTGTTAAAATTATTTTGCTAACCAACAAAATAGATGTTCTGTAGGGTTTTTAAGTAAAGATGAGCGAATTGCTTTTACACTAATCAAAATAATTACGAATTTCACAAAAGTTTCGGGTTTTAGCAAATACCAAAGTTTTGGGATTAGACCTGCATGTATCACTCAGAATAGGGGTGCTATTTTACAGGTCAGAAGAAGACAAGAAGACAAAGAAGAACCTCGGACGGGTTGGCCAGTGGGCTTCCCCATAATGTATTCCAGGAAGCCCT
Source organism: Rhinoderma darwinii (assembly GCF_050947455.1). Taxonomy (NCBI): domain Eukaryota; kingdom Metazoa; phylum Chordata; class Amphibia; order Anura; family Rhinodermatidae; genus Rhinoderma; species Rhinoderma darwinii. The sequence continues at coordinate 226,002,824 of NC_134688.1, forward strand.
CTCTCTACCGCAACTAATCATGAGGGGTTTGGTATATACAGGACGGCCTTAAGGGTGTGTGACCTGTGCCATTGCACAGGGTGCATCACTCCAGCAGGTGGAAGGGGGCACTGTGCTGGCACCCTTCCCCTGCTTGTGTTTAAGATGAGCCCGGATCCGACCACTCAGCAGCTGCCTTTCCGTCCGGGCGCTTCTTTTCTCAGTGGCGTCGCTACCGCCATAGCAGCCATAACGGCTGCAAGCGGCAACACCGGGCATGAGGGCGCCCGTGCCACCCATCAGGATGGGACCCCCATGGCCCACGGTGACGCTAGCAGTTGCTGTGGCTGCCACAGCGGTAGCGATGCCACATTCAATAGCATCTGCGTCCTTAGGACGCTAGTACTAATGAACACTATAGCAGAGCAGGAGGTATCTCCCTGCTCTGCTATCTACTAGCGCCACTGTAGCTCCCTGAAGAAGCGGAATCCCCCTGTGGCTGGGGATTCCGCTACTGGACGGAGCGCTTGATGTCTCTGTCCATATATGGACAGAGACGTCAGAGGCTTCTCCTGGAGTGGAATCCCGGTCACAGCGTCGGCAATGTTGTGGACGGGGATTCCGCTACAGGAGTTGTCCCTGATGTCACTGTCCATATATGGAGAGAGACATCAAGCACTCCGTCCAGTAGCGGAATCCCCGGCCACAGTGGGATTCCTCTCTTTTAGGGAGCCACAGTGGCACTATCTACAGGAAGGGGGTGCTATCTACATGGGGGATGTGTGGCACTACCTACAAGTGGGCTGTGTGGCACTACCTAGAAGGGGGCTGTGTGGCACTACCTACAAGGGGTCTGTGTGGCACTACCTAGAAGGGGGCTGTGTGGCACTACCTACAAGGGGGCTGTGTGCACTACCTACAAGGGGGCTGTGTGGCACTACCTACAACAGGCTGTGTGCCACAATCTACAAGGGACTGATGGTCATTTTACTGTGAGTGGGGGGCTGATGGTTATTTTACTGTGAGTGGCGGGCTGATGGTAATTTTACTGTGAGGGTGGTTGATGGTCATTTTACTGTGAGTGTGGGGCTAATGGTAATTTTACTGTGAGGGGGGCTGATGGTAATTTTACTGTGAGTGGGGGCTGTTTTTTTTTCCAGGGGTGCCTCAAGTCCGAAAAGTTTGGGAAACTCAGAACTAGGCTACAGGATCACACCGGCCTACGCAAGGATCCCGTCATCGATGGTTCCGGCGCATCTCAGTTTGTCGTGGGAATGGGGCCTAGGTGAGTAAAAATTTTTTGTTTGGGAAGCACTGTCTACAAGGGGGAGATGGGGGCTGTATGGCACTGTCTACATGGGGGAGGTGTGGTATCATGACACTGTCTACAGGGAGGAGGTGGGGGATTATGGCACTGTCTACAAGGAGGAGGTGGGAGATTATGGCACAATCTACAGGGGGCACTATCTACAAGGCAGTGTGTGGCAGCCAGGGGAGGAGGGCATTATGCTGTGTGGAGGCAACTAAGCAGACATTATACTGTGTAGGGGCACTACAGGGGGCAATATGCTGTGTGTATCATTTATGGGGCATAATACTGTGTGGGCACAATTAGAGGACAAAATACTCTGTCCTTGAAGGGGTTATACTATATTATAAAATATTACTATTGTACTGTATGGGGGGCACTAAAGGGGCATTATATTGTGGGGGGCATTATACTTTTTTACTTTCTTGTGGTCTTGTGGGGCATTTTTTTTTATGGTGGGGTGGGGCGCCGAAAGATAATTTTGCACGGCGCGCCATCTATCCTAAGGCCGGCCCTGGGTATATATATATATATATATATATATATATATATATATATATAGGTGTTATATAGGTGTCTGTCACTAATGACTCAGTGGATGACATAAGAGTCATAGTCACTATAAATAACTCAACCAGGAAATGCTGTTGCTTTGTGGGGAGAGAGAGAGATGTCAGACAGAGAGTTACAAATAGAGATAATAAAACACAGAATACAGGTAAGTAGTGGTGGTGTCAGTGAGCGTATATTCACACGTAAACGGCACGAAAAATGGCTGAAAATGTGGGGGCAGAACGCCTACAAACATCTGCCCATTGATTTCAATGGGAAAAAACTGCCCCACGGGGTGTTTTTTACGCGGCCGTTTTTAAAAATGGGCGTGTAAAAAAACGACTCGTAAAAAGAAGTGCATGTCACTTCTTGAGCCGTTTTTGGAGCCGTTTTTCATTGACAATATAAAAACATGGCCGCAAAAAACGCTAGTTGCTTAACCCCTTAGTGACCACTAATACGCCTTTTTACGTGATTCACTAATGGGCTTTAGGCTAGGCTGACGCCTTTTCACGTCAGCCTAGTCTAAGTCCTGCACGGGTCTCCCGTGCAGGCAGGAGCCGGGGCTCTGCTGTCTGATGACAGCTGAGCTTCTGCTCCAACGCCCGCAATCGAAGTTTACTTCGATCGCGGCCGTTTAACCCGTTAAATGCCGCCGTCAATAGCGACCGCGGCATTTAACTTTGTTTACAGAGGGAGTGCGCTCCCTCTGTCACCCATCGGCGGCCCGCGAATGCAATCGCGGGTCTCCGATGGGGTGTCATGGCAGCCGGGGGACTGATAAAAGCCCCCAGGTCTGCCCTGGACATATGCCTGTTAGGACGCGCCGGAGGCACGTCCTAACAGATTGCCTGTCAGATTTACACTGACAGGCAATAATGCTCTGGTATACGAAGTATACCAGAGCATTATAGCAGCGATCGGAAGATCGCACAGTAAAGTCCCCTAGTGGGACTAATAAAATCAGTCATCAAAGTGAAATAAAGATTATTAATAAAAAGTACAGTAAAAAAATAAATAAAACCATTTTTTTCCATAAAAAGTGGTTTTATTTAGTAAAAGTGTAAAAAAAAAAAAAAAGTACACATATGTGGTATCGCCACGACTGTAATGACTCCATTAATAAAGTTAATATGTAATTTAAACCACAAAGTGAACACCGTAAAAAAAAAACGCAAAAAACTATGGCGAAATTGAATTTTTTTTCCATTGCCCCCCCAAAAAAGTCATAATAAAAATGAATCAATAAGTCCCATGTACCCCAAAACAGTACCATTCAAAACTACGTCTTGTCCCGCAGAAAACAAGCCCAAAAAATCACTACATTGATGGAAAAATAAAAAAATTACGGCTCTTGGAAAGCGATGATGCAAAAACAAATAATTTTAGTTCAAAAGTGTTTTTATTGTGCAAAAGTCGTAAAACATAAAAAAACCTGTACATATGTGATATCGCCGTAATCGTACCGACCCATAGAATAAAGGTAACATGTTATTTACGTCGCATAGTGAACGGCGTCAATTTAAAAACGCATAGAACAATGGCGGAATTTCAGTTTTTTTTTATAATCCCCCCAAAAAGGTTAATAAAAGTTAATATAAAAATTATATGTACCCAAAAATGGTGCTATTAAAAAGCACAACTAATCCCGCAAAAAACAAGTCCTCATACAGCTATGTAGACGAAAAAATTAAAACGTTATAGCTCTTTGAATGCGACTATAGAAAAACGAATAAAATAGCTTGGTCATTAAGGCCTAAAATGGGCTGGTCACTAAGGGGTTAAAAAACGACTGAAAGTCAGAGGCTGTTTTCCCTTGAAAACATCTCCATTTTTTTAGCGGTTTTTTGTTAAGCGTGTGAACATTTTCTATGTGTGTTTCATAGTAAGGAGAAGAGAATTGATAGTTAGATTTACAATAATTTTATAGAGAGATAGATTTTAGAGTGAGATAGGAGTCAGTCAGTGTGTTTTTCTCGTGCACAAGTAGCTATTGCTGTGAGTGAGTGCTGTTACAGCTATACAGTTCTTACATTAATTTGTGAATCACCAATCACACCATTCAAAAATCTTGTTCAATCTTGATGAGGATAGCTTGTCACTGGATGCTGATACAGATATCATGGACGTCACATCAGTCTCATTGTTTTACATATATCTAGTGCCACCACAAATTGTTGTATTGTTCTGCGTCAAGTAGTCATACAGCGCCGTTATACTTTAATCTATGTACACGTAACCATTTTATCTCCAATTAATAGATTTTAATTTTAATTTAAATACTGGTGCTGATGGTGTGCTGCTTCTTGCTGCTTCATACGTCATGGACGTGACGTCACTCATTGTTTTGCATATACAGTGCATAAAAAAAGTCTACACACCCCTGTTAAAATGCCAGGTTTTTGTCATGTTACAAAATCAGTACAAGATGAGTCATTTCAGAACTTTTTCCACTTTTAATGTGAACCATAATCTGTACAATTCCATTGAAAAACCAACTGAAATCTTTTAGGGTGGAAAAATAAAAATAAAAAACAAAAATAATGTGTTTGCATAAATATGCACAGCCTTAAACTAATACTTTGTTGAATTACACTTTGACTTTATGACAGCATTCAGTCTTTTTGGGTAGAAGTCTATCAGCATGGCACATCTTGACTTGGCAATTGTTGCCCACTCTTTCTTGCAAAAGCGCTCCAAATCTGTCAGATTGCAAGGGCATCTCCTGTGTACAGCCCTCTTCAGGTCACCCCACAGATTTTCAATGGGATTCAGGTCTGGGCTCTGGCTGGGCCATTCCAAAAGGTTGATTTTCTTCTGGTGAAGCCATTCTTTTGTTGATTTGGAGGTATGCTTTGGGTCGTTGTCATGCTGAAAGGTGAAATTCCCCTTCATCTTCAGCTTTTTAGCAGAGGCCTGCAGGTTTTGTGCCAATATTGACTGATAATTGGAACTGTTCATAATTCCCTCCACCTTGACTAAAGCCCCAGTTCCAGCTGCAGAAAAACTGGCCCAAATCAGAATGCTGCCTCCACCATGCTTCACGGTGTGTATGGTATTCTTTTAGTGATGTGCAGTGTTGGCTTTGCGACAAAAAAACCTTTTCGAATTATGGCCCAAAAGTTCAACCTTCGTTTCATCAGACCATAACCCGTTTTCCCACATGCTTTTGGCAGACTTGATGTAGGTCTTTGCAAAACATAGCCGAACTTGGATGATTTTCTTTGTTAGAAAAGGCTTCCGTCTTGCCCCCCTACCCCACAGCCCAGACATATTAAGAAAATGGGAGGTTGTTGTCACATGCACTACACAACCAGTACCTGGCAGAAAGTCCTGCAGCTCCTTTAATGTTGCTCTATGCCTCTTGGTAGTCTCCCGGGCCAATTTTCGTCTTGTCTTTACTGAGAACTGGACATCCATCGAAATTTGATGAACGTCCAGTTCTCAGTAATGTCACTGTTGTGCCAAATGTAATCCACTTCTTGATGACTGTCTTCACTGTGTTCCATGGTATATCTAATGCCTTGGAAATTCTTTGGTACCCTTCTCCTGACTGATGCCTTTTAACAATCAGATCCCTTTGATGTGTTGCAAGCTCTTTAAAGAGGCTCTGTCACCAGATTTTTCAACCCCTATCTGCTATTGCAGCAGATAGGCGCTGCAATGTAGATTACAGTAACGTTTTTATTTTAAAAAAAACGAGCATTTTTGGCCAAGTTATGACCATTTTTGTAGTTATGCAAATGAGGCTTGCAAAAGTCCAAGTGGGTGTGTTTAAAAGTAAAAGTCCAAGTGGGCGTGTATTATGTGCGTACATCGGGGCGTTTTTAATACTTTTACTAGCTGGGCGTTCTGATGAGAAGTATCATCCACTTCTCTTCAGAACGCCCAGCTTCTGCCAGATCACGCTGTGACGTCACTCACAGGTCCTGCATCGTGTCAGACGAGCGAGGACACATCGGCACCAGAGGCTACAGATGATTCTGCAGCAGCATCGGCGTTAGCAGGTAAGTCGATGTAGCTACTTACCTGCAAACGCTGATGCTGCTGCAGAATCAACTGTAGCCTCTGGTGCCGATGTGTCCGACACGATGCAGGACCTGTGAGTGACGTCACAGATCTGCACTGCCAGAAGCTGGGCGTTCTGAAGAGAAGTGGATGATACTTCTCATCAGAATGCCCAGCTAGTAAAAGTATTAAAAACCCCCCGATGTACGCACATAATACACGCCCACTTGGACTTTTACTTTTAAACACACCCACTTGGACTTTTGCAAGCCTCATTTGCATAACTACAAAAATGGTCATAACTTGGCCAAAAATGCTCGTTTTTTAAAAATAAAAACGTTACTGTAATCTGCATTGCAGCGCCTATCTGCTGCAATAGCAGATAGGGGTTGCAAAATCTGGTGACAGAGCCTCTTTAAGGACCTTGGCTTTTGCTGTCACATGCAACAAAGAAAATGTCAGGAAAATCCTAATAAAACAGCTGAACTTTATATAATGGCAGCTGTGTACTGACTTCTATTTAACATGACTTTAAATGTGATTGGCTAATTCTGAACACAACCACATCCCCAATTATAAGAGCGTATTCACACTTATGCAACCACATTCTTTTTCTTTTTCTTTTTCCCCTCTAAATGATTTCAGTTTGTTTTTCAATGGAATTGTACAGATTATGGGTCACATTAAAGGTGGAAAAAGTTCTGAAATGATTCATCTTGTTAGACTTTGTAACATGACAAAAACCTGTAATTTTAACAGGGGTATGTAGACTTTTTAAATCCACTGTATCTAATAGTGTCAACAAAAATTGTTCTTCGTCAAGTATTTAAACAGTGGCAGCACCATTATACTTCAGAATGTGTCCTAGTGACAATTTTTTTCTCCAATAAATAGATTTTAATTTAAATTAAAATACTTATGCTAATAGCGTGCTGCTACCTGCTGATTCAATAGTGCCAGCAAAAATTGGCTTATTGTTCTGCATCAAGCATTTATACAGCGCCATTATACATCAGTCTGTGTCCAAGTGACAATTTATTCTCCCATAAATAGATTTTAATTTAAGTTTAAAATCCTGGCGTGCCGCTGCCTGCTGATACAAACGTCAGGGGCATCATATTACTCATTGTTTTGCATATATCTAATTGATAATATTGGCACCTAAATTTTACATATTGTTCTGCATCCAACTTAGCCAATAATAACAGCAGCAACATGCAACAATACAGTGCACTTTTAGAAGATAGGCTGAACTATAGGCCTTGAGGTCAGAATAAACAGTGCAGACTCAGTGCTCTCTTATTTGAAAATAAAATGTCTGGTATAAGACAGAGTAGCAATTGACGGGGTAATGTAAGAGGAAATTGTAAGAGGATGTAATGTAAGAGGAAATCCCGGGCCAATTTTCGTCTTGTCTTTACTGAGAACTGGACGTCCATCGAAACTTGATGAACGTCCAGTTCTCAGTAATGTCACTGTTGTGCCAAATGTAATCCACTTCTTGATGACTGTCTTCACTGTGTTCCATGGTATATCTAATGCCTTGGAAATTCTTTGGTACCCTTCTCCTGACTGATGCCTTTTAACAATCAGATCCCTTTGATGTGTTGTAAGCTCTTTACAGACCTTGGCTTTTGCTGTCACATGCAACAAAGAAAATGTCAGGAAAATTTAAGTTTAAAATCCTGGCGTGCCGCTGCCTGCTGATACAAACGTCAGGGGCATCATATCACTCATTGTTTTGCATATATATAATTGATAATAGTGCCACCTAAATTTTACATATTGTTCTGCATCCAACTTAGCCAATAATAACAGCAGCAACATGCAACAATACAGTGCACTTTTAGTAGATAGGCTGAACTATAGGCCTTGAGGTCAGAATAAACAGTGCAGACTCAGTGGTCTCTTATTTGAAAGTAAAATGTCTGGTATAAGACAGATTTGCAATTGACGGGGTAATGTAAGAGGAAACACACGTGCCACATTATCCGCCAGTAAAAATGTGGGTGGCTGTAGCGCAAAAAGAAGCAGCAGCCAATACAGTTTGCTGAACATGATATAACATTTTTTTTCATACAGTCGAATGTGCACCAGCCCATCTGACATTTGCCAGGACTGCCAAATGAACAGTCCAACCCTGCTCCCACACTATTTTAAACTATTCTGCAAATATCTATTTTCTGTAATTCTAGGAGTATAACTTGGACGTGGGTCAGCAGTTGAATTTGTGGAAAGGCGTTAGATATAAAGTATGAAATGTTTTCATGAACTGAAGTTTTGTTATAAAGCCAATCACAGCCATATAGTATACTTAGGCCCTGTTCACATCTACGTCAGGGCATTCCATTGTTCTGCCCCAACAGAATAGCAGAACAATGAAATGCCAGATGCAACAGTTCCATTGCAACACGGACACCACCGGCGGCCGACGAAAACCGTTGACTTTAATGGGTTCCATTCGTTTTCCGTTGGGGGCTGTCCGTAGTTTAATCGGAAACAATAGCGCAGCATGCTACACCATTTTTCCGGTAATCTCTGCCAGATCTGCGATGGAGGCCCCTAACAGAGCCTCCAACACAGATGTGAACAGGCCCTAAACGCCCTTTTACACTGGCCAATTATCGGGGCGACATGCGTTCATCGAACGCTTGTTGCCGATAATTGCCCTGTGTAAAGAGGGCAGTGATCAGCAGATGAATGAGCTCCTTCATCAGCTGATTGTATTGTTTAAAAAAAATGAAATATAATAATTCTCGGCAGCACATCTCCCTGTGTAAACAGGGAGACGCGCTGCCGACATTATAATTATGTATGAGGATGAGCGATTGGAGTAACTACCGCTCGTCTCCATACATAGCTCCTTGCAACAGGAGCAAATGAGCGATGATCAGCGAGCTGTCTCCGGACGAAATTGGCCAGTGTAATAAGGCCTTAAGATTTGTTCTGTTTACTAGAACTCTTACTTAAACAGAACCTTTCACCTGTCTATACAAGTGCAGCTAAGTGCAGCATATTATGGGCAGGGCTGCACAAACCCTAAGGCACTTTACACTTTTTTTCTACCCTCCTCCGTTATTTGGATTTTGGTGCCGTTATATTTGGCGCCCGATATTTAAATAACCCCCTGAACTGTCAATGGGGCGTGTAATGGCAAGGGGGCATGTAACATGGCTGTGACACTGTCCAATCAGCTACAGACAGTGTCACAGCAAGAGCTGGAGAGAGGAGAGAGTGTGGGCGCGCACGCTCTCACTCTTCATCTCTCGGCAGACAAGAACAAGACTGATCTCTCGCAAGAGATCACACAGTCTTGTACTTGTCTGCAGAACTGGCAAGGGGGCGTGTCACTGCTACAGACAGTGCAAGAGCTGGAGAGAGCACAGCCCGCATGCGCGTGCACGCTCTCACTCTTCAGCTCTCGGCAGACAAGGACAAGACTGTGATCCCTTGCGAGAGATCACACGGTCTTGTACTTGTCTGACGAAATGGCAAGGGGGCGTGTCACTGCTACGGACAGCGCACTCTCCTCTCTCCAGCTCTTGCACAGTCCGTAGCAGAGACATGGCCCCTTGCCAGTTTGGCAGACAAGTGCAAGACTGTGTGATCAGTCTTGTATTTGTCTGCCGAGAGCTGAAGAGTGAGTGAGAGCGTGGGCGCGCATGCGCTCTCTCCTCTCTCCAGCTTTTGCACTGTCCGTAGCAGAGAGATCAGTCTTGTCCTTGTCTGCCAAGAGCTGAAGAGTGAAAGCGTGCGCGCACACACGCTCTCCTCTCTCCAGCTCTTGCTGTAACACTGTCCGTAGCTGATTGGACAGTGTCACAGCGATGTTACACACCCCCTTGCCATTACACACCCCATTGTCAGTTCAGGGGATTATTTAAATATCGGGCGCCAAATATAATGGCACCGATATCTAAATAACGGAGGAGGATAGAGAAAAAAATATGAAGTGCCCCAGGGTTTGTGCAGCCCTGCCCATTACATGCTGCACTCAGGTGAAAGGTTCTCTTTAAGATAACATATTTTTTATCATAAGGACACATTCTTTCTGCATTATCATGATATTTCTGTTCCTACATGGTTTACCACATTCCGTGCTATGGATAGTTGAGTCTATTGCAAAGCTAAGCTAATCCTACAAGATGAAACTGAGATAAAGAGAGATTAATTATAAACAAGACAGATAACTAATGAAAACCAGAATCAGACTGATAAAACATGTACTGACAGACCAAAAACAAGCAACCGATTTAAAATTCTGTGACTTAGAGCAAATCATAGAGCAAAGAGTCTGGCAAATTATATAGTCCAATATATCACTGAAATATTGTATATCTAACTATCATATAGCATCCAAACAAAAACAATGAGAAACAAGTGTATAGTAAGTGAAAAGTTAGGCAGAAAAAAAGTATATTTAACGTAAGGTTATGACATAAAAGCCCAAACAGAACTTACAAAACAAGTACATAAGCAAAATTAATTCTACATTTATGCATTTTCCTAAAGGCTCTTTAAAGGGCCAGGCTTTCACTTACAGGGTATCCACCGGTATGGCACTAGAGTTTAGAGAGACAGTTTTCTTCCTTCTGGAGGTAAGGTTTTTTTGCATACTTTTCCCCAGGGAGCCTTGTCTAAAGGAATACTACCAGCTGCGTTTCCATAAGCAGAATCAGTACCTTCTAAGAGTTAGTACTGTATACATGGCATCTCACACAGCCAACCAGAACCCTACTTAGTTCTGATGAGAATCAACAACTCCAGAACAGTGCTGTCTAAAGGTGGCTCTTTAAAGGGTCTGGCATTGACTTTCAGGGTATCCACCTATAGGTGGCACTTAGAAAGACAGTTTTCTTCCTTCTGGACCAAAACTATTTTAAAACAACCAAGACAAAAGGTAAAAGACGACTGTGAGATGCTGGTCAGAGTTGCAAACAAAAGGCTATATTTCAAATTGGAATATTGAAAGAAAAGGTTAAATGTGAAAAAGGATGCAGACATTGGATGGTGGATGACTAGAAAAGAGTAATGTGGATGGTAGAGTCTTAGTTTGAAGTGTTTGGATTAAAGAGGAGAACATGTGAGAAAGTGCTTGACATTACGAATGGCAAAGGAAATAATATGAGACTACTTTGTTGCTGGTATGGTGGAATATTTACATAGAGTGCAAGGAATAATGAACAAGAACATTTACCACTGTATTTTAACATCATGCCATCCTATGGTCAGCACTTAATTGGAGTAAATTTTATTATGTAGCGAAATTAGTTGAAGCTATTCAAAAAGTATTTGGACAAAAAAATAGAGAGCTGTAGCAATGTCTTAAATTTTATTTATATTAATAAAAAAGTTTATTTTTAATATCAGGGAAATGTCCTATCTAGGAAGAGATACAGAAGCTGTGGATTGAAATTTTCCCCTGAATGTAATGAAAATCTTACAACTAGAATATCAAACCTCTGCAAAGCTGTAATTGCTGCAAATAAAGAATTATTTAAAGAATGCAATGTTTGATAAATAGCACATTTACGTGCAATTAAATCTATCTATCTATCTATCTATCTATCTATCTATCTATCTATCTATCTATCTATCTATCTATCTATCTATCTATCTATCTCATATCTATCTATCTATCTATCTATCTATCTATCTATCTATCTATCTATCTATCTATCTATCTATCTATCTATCTATCTATCTATCTATCTATCTATCTATCTATCATCTATCTATCTCTCTCATATCTATCTATCTATCTATCTATCTATCTATCTATCTATCTATCTATCTATCTATCTATCTATCTATCTATCTATCTATCTATCTATCTATCTATTTATCTATCTATCTATCCTGAGACTAGCAGTGGGGGTACCCGGTACTGAAAATTACTGTAGAGAAAAAAGGATCATTGCACTGCATCTAACCAGAAAACAAAACTCTCCAATATAGCTTGACCTTTCTTTGCTAGACAGACTTTATTTTGCTTAAGACTTGTTGGGTCAGGTATATTGAAGTTGAGTCAGTTAGATCCAAACAACACTTTTCACAAGGATACCATGAACCCTAGCAGAGAGGAAAAAGCCTGACTTAGGATTAGATTTTATAAATAACATATTAGAAGAGAGGTTTGGCATTTAGATCACATAACTCTAAGAAGTTCCTGCTGACCTCCAGCCTTAGGAATTTGACAGAACTGCGCCACTGAATGGCACCTAGGTAAGTGACCTGGGTAAATAGTCTAAATGAATGATGCAGGATTTATTCCAATTCCAGAAGCTGGAAAAGGAACAGAACAGTTTGATTTCTTAGGTATGGGTGTTGAGAAGCTTTAGTCTTTAAATTAAAGAAGTTTACATTCAATAATTATATTATGTGTTTATTTGGATTCAGTTTGTCTAATATTCCATTTAGTTTAAAGGAGTTATCCAGTTTAGAAAATCCCTTTTCATATACCTTATTGGGGAATTCTAAATTAATAGAGGGGTGTGCCCTTTTCAGGATCCTCATCTCTTGGCCCTAGGGAAGAATGGCTACAAAGTTCATCTCTCACTCTGGAGGACCTGTCCTGTCCTGCATTACACAGACAACCTATTGATATGAATAGCCCTGTGGGCAATTTGAATACTTTACTGTCAGGTTTCCCCTTCAGATAACATCTGATTGCTGGGGGTCCCAGGAGGGTAACACTTAATTATCAGCTTATTATCAAGGGACCCTTCTAACAAGAAGGTATTGTCCAAAGTGAAGAACCCATCTAAACATCAAAAAACACTCATTGTTGCATATATTCAGTGTTAGGGGACATCTGGATAGGGGTAAATTCATTCATTTCTGCTAACTTTGTGTAAAGGATAGGTTGGCCATCTAAAATGTACCCTTGCCATCATGAAATGATTTTTCAACAACCTATCTACTAACACTGGCACTTAAAATTGCAGGATGTGTTCCATCCATCCAAATAAAAATTGTGTTGCTCTACTTGCACTAAGTCTTCAATCACTACACTATATGACATGTTATTTAAACCTTTATTACAAGTTTAAAAAGGAAATGTAAAATCATTTTAACCCCAGACCTTTGCAACAATGAAATAATCCATCAAGTCAGCAGAATCCTTGGTGAAAAAAAAAACGCTTTTAAAAAAAAAAAAACATGCACAGAATGTGGATAGGGTTGTATATAGTACATCAATTTTCCACTGTAACTACTCATGCATTTTGTCGCTTGTTTTTTTAAAGTGCAGCACATATCAATGAACAGTCACTAAAGGGTAATCTATTACTTTTCTTAAAATATTAAATTGATTGAATGGGGCAAAAACATACACGTCAGTAATTTAATAAGATCAAGACGGGATAAGAGGCTATTAAATATGTTGAATCCAAATTAAAAAATGTGAAGGCTAACTAATGTTTTTTTTTTATTATACCTGCTCAGATCTATGGAGCAACAAGAATTCCAAGGAGCAATCTTCTGGAGTACAAAAAGAAGGAAGACAACAGCAGGGTGCCCCTAGTGGTCATATACAACACCCAAATGAACGTCTTAAGGAAAATTGCTGCTGATCTCCAACCTATATTCAACAAAGACAATAAACTGAAGGAAATTGTAATGACAGGGATAGGGAAACAGACAAGTGAGCCCTAATCTACCCGCCACTCAGTCCCTGCCTACTTGCAACGACACACCCTAGGCGACGGGGTACAACTGGGCGACGGTCCCTACACTCAGAAAGTGCACGACAGACAACCAGACAAGGAAACACAGAACAAAGGGAAACGGGGCAGTTGCCCACGGCAACACCGTGAGCAACAAGAGTAGTAAACTAGCCGAGTCAAACCAGGAGAGTACGAGGTGCCAAACGAAGAGCAGGAGAGTAGTGAACAAGCCGAGTCAAACCAGGAGTGTACGAGGTACCAAACGCAGAGAAGAGTAGTCAGTAAGCCAGGGTCAATACGAAGCAGGGACAAGTAGTTTAAGAAGCCGCAGCAGGGCCAGGAAACCAACAGAGAAGAATCACAAGCAAGGAGGAACAGGAAAGGCAGGTATAAATAGACAGAGGGCGGGAGCTAGCTCCGTCTGGCCAGGCTGTGATAGGCTCTCCCACTCCTAAGCCTGCCATCCTGAGTGGTGGAAGATGGAGTCAGTCTCACAGACATAGAAGCAGGTGCAGACTGATTACCTATGGGCGTGGATATAGAAGCTGTGCCTGGCAGATCCTTAACAGTACCCCCCCTTTTATGAGGGGCCACCGGATCCTTTCTAGATGGACCTGGTTTATTGGGGAAACGAAGGTGGAACCTCCTGACCAATACCCCAGTGTGAACATCCCAGGCGGGTAACCAAGTCCTCTCCTCAGGCCCGTATCCTCTCCAATGGACCAGGTACTGGAGGGAGCCTTGGACCATCTTGCTATCCACAATCTTGGCCATCTCGAATTCCACCCCCTCAGGGGTGAGAACGGGGACAGGAGGTTTCCTCGAGGGAGCCAAGGACGGGGAGCAGCGTTTAAGGAGGGAGGCATGAAACACGTCGTGTACTCAAAAAGATGGGGGCAACTCCAGTCGGAAGGAGACAGGATTGAGGACTTCAATGACCTTGTACGGCCCTATAAACCGGGGAGCAAACTTCTTGGACGGGACTTTAAGGCGCAAGTTCTTTGACGATAGCCACACCAGATCCCCGACCATAAACAAGGGGTTAGCAGAACGTCTTCTATCTGCCTGAGTTTTTTGTATGCTCTGGGACGCCTCTAGGTTCTTCTGAACCTGGGCCCAGACTGTGCACAGTTCCCGATGAACTACCTCTACCTCGGGATTGTTGGAACTACCAGGTGAAACGGAGGAGAACCGTGGATTAAACCTAAAATTACAGAAAAAGGGGGAGACCCCTGACGAGTTACTGACCCGGTTATTAAGGGAAAATTCGGCGAGAGGAATGAATGAGACCCAATCATATTGACAGTCAGAGATAAAACACCTTAAATATTGTTCTAGAGACTGATTAGTCCTCTCGGTTTGGCCATTAGTTTCAGGATGGAAGGCAGAGGAGAAGGACAGATCAATCTCCAACTTTTTACAGAAGGCTCTCCAAAACAAAGAAACAAATTGTACCCCTCTGTCAGAAACAATATTGACAGGGACCCCATGGAGACGCAGGATGTGTTTGACAAACAAGGTAGCTAACGTCTTAGCATTGGGTAGTTTTTTGAGGGGCATAAAGTGGCACATCTTACTGAAGCGGTCTACTACAACCCACACCACCGACTTGCCTTGAGATGGAGGCAAATCGGTGATAAAATCCATGGAGATATGGGTCCAAGGTCTCTGGGGAATGGGCA
This sequence comes from Rhinoderma darwinii, assembly GCF_050947455.1. Lineage (NCBI taxonomy): Eukaryota > Metazoa > Chordata > Amphibia > Anura > Rhinodermatidae > Rhinoderma > Rhinoderma darwinii. Next base: position 226,018,021 of record NC_134688.1, read on the forward strand.
AAGAACGTAGTAAGCCCGCTGGTCGGGACCTGGGAGTCTTGGACCTAGCACAAACCTCACAAGCGGCGACGTAGGCCTTAACGTCTTTAGGCAACCCAGGCCACCAATAGTTTCTGGCAATGAGGTGCTTGGTACCCAGGATGCCTGGATGACCAGATAGTGCGGAGTCATGATTTTCCCTAAGTACCCTTAGCCGGAATTGCAGGGGAACAAACAGCTTGTTCGCAGGAAGGTTCCCGGGAGCTGAACCTTGATCAGCAGCAATTTCAAAGACTAAATCAGAATCAATAGAAGAAATGATTATACCTGGAGGCAAAATACAAGCAGGATCTTCCTCCGAAGGAGGGCTGGCCATGAAGCTACGCGACAGTGCATCAGCCTTAATATTTTTAGACCCAGCCCTATAGGTAACCAAAAAATTGAATCTGGTAAAAAATAACGCCCATCGAGCTTGTCTCGGGTTTAGCCTCCGGGCCGATTCTAGGAAAACCAGATTCTTGTGGTCGGTAAGGACCTTTACCTGGTGCCTAGCCCCCTCCAGGAAGTGGCGCCACTCTTCAAATGCCCATTTAATGGCTAAGAGTTCGAGGTTGCCAATGTCATAGTTACTCTCAGTGGGCGAAAACTTCCTGGAGAAGTAGGCACAGGGACGGAGATTGGTGAGGGACCTGGTACCCTGGGACAAGACAGCCCCAACTCCCACCTCGGACGCGTCAACCTCCATGATAAATGGCTCCATTTGGTTGGGCTGAACCAACACCGGGGCCAAGATAAAGCACTTCTTAAGGGCCTCAAAAGCCTGGACAGTCTCAGGAGGCCAGTGGAGGAGATCAGCAAACTTGCGAGTGAGGTCCGTAAGAGGCTTAGCGATGACCGAGAAGTTAGCAAAAAATCTCCTGTAATAATTAGCGAACCCCAAGAAGCACTGTAACGCCTTCAGGGAGGCAGGTTGGACCCATTCCGCCACAGCCTGGACCTTGGCGGGGTCCATGCGGAATTCATGAGGAGTGAGGATTTGACCCAAAAATGGTATCTCCTGCACCCCAAACACACATTTTTCAGTCTTCGCAAACAGTTTGTTTTCCCGAAGGACCTGGAGCACCTTCCTGACATGCTCAATGTGGGAGGACCAGTCCTTGGAAAACACAAGTATGTCATCAAGGTACACTACAATAAATACCCCCATGTAATCTCTTAAAATCTCATTTATGAAATTCTGGTAAACCGCGGGAGCATTACACAACCCAAAGGGCATGACGAGGTATTCGAAATGACCTTCGGGCGTGTTAAACGCAGTCTTCCACTCATCCCCCTCTTTGATGCGGATAAGGTTATACACCCCCTGTAGATCAAACTTAGAGAACCATTGGGCCCCCTGAACCTGATTAAAGAGATCAGGAATCAAAGAAAGGGGATACTGGTTCCTTACAGTGACCTTATTCAAGTTACGGTAGTCAATGCATGGCCTAAGACCACCATCCTGCTTCCCTACGAAGAAGAAGCCAGCACCTACCGGAGAAGTAGAGGGGCGAATGTAACCCTTGGCCAGGCATTCCTGGATATACTCTCTCATGACTTCACGTTCGGGACAAGAGAGATTAAATATCCTACCCTTAGAGAGCTTAGCTCCAGGTACCAAATCGATAGCGCAATCGTATTCTCTATGAGGAGGTAACACTTCGGAGGCCTCCTTAGAGAAAACATCAGCGAAGTCCTGAACAAACTCAGGTAGCGTGTTCACCTCCTCAGGGGAGAAATAGAATTAACAGAAAAACATGACGTCAAGCATTCATTACCCCATTTGGTAAGATCCCCAGTATTCCAGTCAAACGTGGGATTATGCAACTGCAACCAGGGAAGGCCTAAAACCAAATCGGACGATAATCCCTGCATCAACAGTACAGAGCACTGCTCCAAATGCATGGAGCCCACAAGGAGTTCAAAAACAAGGGTATGCTGTGTAAAATAACCATTAGCAAGAGGAGTGGAGTCGATACCCACTACCGGGACAGGTTTAGGCAAATCAATCAAAGGCATAGCTAGAGATATAGCAAATTCCACAGACATGATATTAGCAGACGACCCTGAATCCACGAAGGCACTGCCGGTAGCAGACCTACCACCAAAAGAGACCTGAAAGGGAAGCAAGATTTTATTATGTTTCATATTTACGGGAAATAACTGTGCGCCCAAGTGACCTCCCCGATGATCACTTAGGCGCGGAAGTTTTCCGGCTGCTTATTCTTACGCCTGGGACAGGTGTTCACTTGATGCTTGTCATCCCCACAATAGAAGCAGAGACCATTCTTCCTGCGGAACTCTCTACGTTGTTGGGGGGACACGGAGGCCCCGAGTTGCATAGGTACCTCCGAGTCTTCCGTGGAAGAACGAAGCAACGGAACCTCGGGAGGCATCATGGGGAAGTCAGAGGAGAAAACACATAAACTTTCACGTTGTCGTTCCCTGAGACGTCAGTCAAGTCGTTCCGCTAAAGCCATAACCTGGTCTAGGGAGTCAGAAGAGGGATAGCTAACTAGCAGGTCTTTCAGGGCGTTCGACAGACCCAACCTAAACTGGCAGCTTAAGGCAGGGTCATTCCACCGAGAAGCTACGCACCACTTCCTAAAGTCAGAGCAATACTCCTCAACAGGTCTCTTACCCTGACGTAAGGTCACCAGCTGACTCTCGGCAAAGGCAGTCCTGTCAGTCTCGTCATAAATGAGTCCGAGAGCAGAAAAGAAAAGATCAATGGAGGAAAGTTCATGGGCGTTAGGAGCCAAGGAGAAGGCCCATTCTTGGGGCCCTTCCTGGAGCCGGGACATAATTATACCCACCCGCTGGCTCTCAGAACCTGAGGAGTGGGGCTTTAAATGAAAATAGAGCCTACAACTTTCCCGAAAGGAGAGAAAAGTCTTCCGGTCCCCTGAGAACCGGTCAGGCAACTTGAGGTGGGGTTCAAGAGGTGAGGTGAGGGGCACTACCATGGTAGCATTAGGCTGGTTGACCCTCTGAGCCAGGGCCTGGACCTGTAGGGAGAGACCCTGCCTTTGCTGAACCAGGGTCTCAAGGGGGTCCATAGTGGTGTGAGGGACCAGGGTAGAGTAGGTATATGGGCTAGTGATTATGTAATGACAGGGATAGGGAAACAGACAAGTGAGCCCTAATCTACCCGCCACTCAATCCCTGCCTACTTGCAACGTCACGCCCTAGGCGACGGGGTACAACTGGGCGACGGTCCCTACACTCAGTAAGTGCACGACAGACAACCAGACAAGGAAACACAGAACAAAGTGAAACGAGGCAGTTGCCCACGGCAACACCGTGAGCAACAAGAGTAGTAAACGAGCCGAGTCAAACCAGGAGAGTACGAGGTGCCAAACGCAGAGCAGGAGAGTAGTGAACAAGCCGAGTCAAACCAGGAGTGTACGAGGTACCAAACGCAGAGCAGAAGAGTAGTCAGTAAGCCAGGGTCAATACGAAGCAGGGACAAGTAGTTCAAGAAGCTGCAGCAGGGCCAGGAAACCAACAGAGAAGAATCACAAGCAAGGAGGAACAGGAAAGGCAGGTATAAATAGACATAGGGCGGGAGCTAGCTCCGTCTGGCCAGGCTGTGATAGGCTCTCCCACTCCTAAGCCTGCCATCCTGAGTGGTGGAAGATGGAGTCAGTCTCACAGACATAGAAGCAGGTGCAGACTGATTACCTATGGGCGTGGATACAGAAGATATGCCTGGCAGATCCTTAACAGAAATATTCCCGGATTTACCTCTCCTTGCATACAAACAGCCACCAAACCTAAGGAATCTCCTGGTCAGAAGTGCCCTCTCACCACCATCAGAGACTGGCACTTTTCCTTACAACAGTAGAAAATGCAAGAACTGTACCAACATCTTGTCATCAAACACCATCCACATACCAAACAGGTAACAGGACTATAAAATTACTGGCACGTTCTCCTGTACATCCTCCAATGTAGTGTACATGATCCTGTGTACAAGGTGCAACAATAAAGGAATCTACATTGGGGAAACAATACAAAAACTACAAACCAGGATGAATTTCCACAGACATACAATAAAACAGGAGGTGGATACACCTGTGGAAAACACTTCTCTGGACATGATCACAGTTTGGCAGATTTAAAGGTCCTAATACTGAAGGGTCATTTTAAAAACAACAGAGAAAGAAAAATTTGGGAAATCAAGATGATGATAAAATTCCAGTGACTGACACAAGGCCTCAATCTACCACCTGGATTAATGAGCCACTACATGGACACACGTCACATCCCCCATCAGACTCCAGATCCCTTATCTCCTAAGTCATCACCCCTATAACCTCAGTTTTATTGCCCCGGCTTATCTTAATGATGTATCACCTCATGTACTCATTTTCTTTGTGTAACATCTTAAAGGTTGTGCTTTTCATTTGCAAATCTGCCTGAAGAAGGGGCCTGTGTGCTCTGAAAGCTCGCATATAGAACTTTTATGGTTAAACAATAAAGGTATCATACCTACTATACTTTTGTCTTTTTGGACACAAAAGTATCTAACATTGCATATTGTTTCTGGCTAACATGGTACTACACTATTTTTTACACAGTAATTTGTGAAAGTTACACAGTACTTTGTGAAGTTATAAAAAAGATGACATGTTGCAAAGGGCTGGTTATGTGCTAATGACACCTATTGCCAAGGGGCCGCAAAAAGTGGTTAAAAAAATCTTGCTCACTTTTACTTTAACATATCTTTTAGAACATTTTACATCCAACATATGTTCTGGTGCTATAGACTTCGTGAATAGCACATTGAATTGAAATAAACAGCAGCAATGTGTCATGAATCCTATATATATATTAGAGACAATCACAGAGGATGGTGTGAACCCACTGTGTTGTCAACGCATTTGGCACATGGTTAACTGGGGAGCGAAGTCTAAACATTTGCTAATGTTTACACTTAAACCTCTGTGTCAAGATGTGGACCTGGCTGCTGGAATCCCCAGGTAGCCACCCCCAGAGTAATCTCTGTTGGCAACAGCCGACGTGGACAGGCGAGGTACAACAACAGCAGACAGATGAACAGTCCGAACTAAGGCGTAAGTCAGAGTAGGTGGCAGACGTTCAGTCAAGGTTAGCAGATACGAAGATCAGGGCAAGCAGCAGACAATCATCACGATAAACAGGCAAATGGTCAGAACAGGCGGCAGACGGGCATGGTCAAGTTCAAGCAGGGTCGCTAAAATAAACGTCAATAGTAATCTCAGAAGAGCAGTACTAGCAAGCTAAACACAATAACCTATTTGCTCAGGCAAAGAGCAATGTGGGAGGGTATCTTAAGTATCCAGGAAAGCAGGGTTAATTGGCACGTGCTGGCTCTTTAAGAAAGGGAAGCATGGATCGGAGTAGAGGATCGGCGTTAAAAATGCCAGGGAGCAGTAAGTATAGGAGGCAGTAGCGGGAGAAAGTGGCCGAGGATGTAGCCCTTACACAATGTTAAGTCAGAAATTATCTTTGCAATGTTGCAAAGCATGACAACATGAAGCCATGCTCAGTATGTATACACTATATGGCCAAAAGTATGCGGACAACTGTCCATCAAACCTATATGAGTTTGTTTGACATTTCATTCCAAAACCACAGGCATTAATATGGAGTCGGATCTCCAATTGCAGCTATAACAGTCTCCACTCTTCTGGGAAGGCTTTGCACAAGATTTTGGGTGTGTCAGGTACTAATATTGGACAAGCAGGTAGGAATTGGCATTCCAATTCAGTCCAAAGGTATTCAATGAGGTTTAGGTCAAGGCTCTGTGTAGGTCACTTGAGTCCCTCCACACCAAATTTGTCTAACCATGTATTTATGGACCTCGCTTTGTGCACATGAAGCAGGAAAGGGCCTTCCCCAAACTGTTCCCACAAAGTTGAAATCATATGATTGCCAATAACAATAATATGAACCTTCACTGGAAAATGAGTGAAACCCAAACCCTAGAAAACAGTCCCAGACTATAATTCCTAATCCTACAAATTGTACAGCAGATACTAGGCATTCTGGTACTAGTCGTTCTCCTGGCATCCGACAAACCCAAATTCGTCCATCAGAGAGCCAGGCAGTGAAATGTGATTCATCACTCCAGAGAACACGTTTCCATCATTTTAGAGTCATTCACTCTTGCTGACTCTCGGCATTGTGCATAGTGATTTTAGGCTTGTGTGCAGATGCTCAGCCATGAAAAGCCATTTCATGAAGTTCCCAATGCACAGTCCTTGTGCTGAAGTCACCCAAAGGCAGTTCAGAATTCTGCAGTAAGGGATGGAACAGAGGATAAGCGATTTTTATGCTGTGAGTTTGCGTGGTCTACCGCTTCACGGCTGAGCTGTTGTTACTACTAGACATTGGCACTTCACAATAATAGCACTTACAGCTGACCCGGGCAGATCTAGCAGATCAGCAATCTCACTAACTGACTTGTAGCAAAGGTGGCATCCTATTAAAGTGTCAGGTTTGAAGTCACAGCTCTTCAGTACAACCCATACTGCTGCCAATGTATGTTATTTCCCAACTGTCTTTTGATGGAATGTTTTCTATATCAATTTCAGCACATTATTATTTTATTATATATAAATTGAGATTCTGAAGATTTTCTGTTCAAAAGACAAAAAAGTCTGCTACTTTGAGATACAGCTTGCCCTACATGATATAATGTTTATCAGTGTTTTGCTACGACATAAATAATATTAGTTGCCATGTTTAGGTAGTAAAAATCACTATTGCAGTTCAAAAGAAAGTCTTTATCAGTGCAGCTTTACAAATTTGTGAAACCACAGAACAAAGAAATGTGCCTATGGAGCCATATTTTTGGGCAGGTCTAATTGAACAAAACATCATATTTCATTCCAAAATCAATTTAGTTACAGATGGACAACGAATTACTGAGGTTGGATAGCACTCATGGTTCCAGAAGGACACTATTTAGATTTGAGTGTCATCTCAGTTCTAATGGGAATTTTTAACTAAGGGGAATGTGTTCAACAGCTTAGCAGATGCAAAGTTCAGTCTGTGCAATTTCTAGATCTTTTATACAGTCTACAACTTCACATATGGGTCTGGTCTAAAAAGGGCATCATTCCAATTTCAACAGTCAGGCAAATTAAAATATATGACATTTTGTTCAATTTCTGGAATTTAACAAAATAACATCATTACAGATCATGTTATTATGATAAAAATAAAATAATAATTCACTGTAATTCAACGATATATATTGACTTGTGTTCCCACAAAATACGGAAAATTGTAAATTCACTGAAATGATATATGAGTAAAACTTATAACTTTTATTTCATAACTCTCTAAAAACAGGGGTACAATCACCACTGTGAAAAGCCCCGCCGTGTGCATTAAAAACGTATTAAACAAATACTCCAAGTCCTGATTCGTTTGTGAACCCTCTCTGACTGGGTATACTTCAAAGATACCAATATGGAATCAGCGTTTCAACATTGGTGTAACAGTGGATTAGACCCTAAAACACACCGGAGCCTGCAATAACCGCACCTAAATCTCCTGATGCTAAGGTACACAACAATGCCACTGTCCCCTACGCTAAAATCCTTCACTTAACCTGACCCTACGCGTTTCTATACTTATCATCAGGGGTCTGTAACTTGGTCACTCTGGCTAGGATGCCAGCGATATTTCTTCATCAGCAGATATTCTGCTGTACAACACGGAAGCGTGCGCGCATAGATGTCAGCGGCACGCTTCACTAAGGGACTGAGAGTTGATATAACTAATACTCCTCCCCCTGGCCTCGGCAGCGCACTTCAAAACAGCCAATCACATTAGCCCACCTCATTTGTGACGCCTGACCATGTGACTCCCGGCCGTCAGCTGACATACCCGGAAGCAACATCGACAACATCAAAACGAACACGCAGGCGCAGTGGGAGGCTGTCGGCGCATCCCCTTACTGCGCATAAGTTCATTCTCATCGAGGATAGAGTATAATAATGACAAGTAGGGTAGATATTGCGGATCAGCTCAAAGCCGCAACTAGACTGCCATAGATAAAGCACCTTCTCTGTAAAATACATGTTGTATGAATAAATAAGCGATATTAATGTCTGCCACACTTTGGAATTTGAAACACTTCTCCTGAAAGGAACAACCATGCCTTTTACCATTGAATGGCATACTACAAGTAGCTGTACTATGACCAGAATTGACAGCCATACACCTACCTAGAAAGCCAAAATGATAATGTATATTCAAATAAAATATATATTTAAATAAAACAGGTATAATTTGTTTGCTCGTTAAGACCTTCGGGCTGTACACAAGCCAGTCTATAAATCCATTGGGCCTCTGTATGGAGAATGAGGTTGTCCCAGTCTCCTCCCCGTTTTGGAGGACGTACTAGTTCAATCGCCTGAAATTTTAAACATTCTGCCCTGCCTTGATGTTTTACATGTACATGTTTGGATATGGGAGTATCTCTCAAATTAATAACATCTCCAACATGTTCTCTAATCCGGCGCCGAAACTGCCGCACTGTTTTGCCCACATAATTGAGTGGGCATGGACATGTTATTAAGTAGACCACCCCTGCTGTTTTGCAATTCACAAAGTCTTGAATGTCATACTCGACCTTGGTGGTAACTGAAGGCCATTGTGTAATTTGATCCGCCAAGTCCACATCAGCACCTAGGATACGCCAGTACCTTTTTAATATTTGCATGATCTCAGATTGTTTGGAGTCATAAGTACCTATGAGTCTCGTGACCCTTTCCTCTTTTCGTTGTCTAGGGACTAGAAGACTCTGCCTGTCTGCATCCCTCGCTCCCTCATAGGCCTTTCTAATTACCCCCTTCGGGAAGCCTCTCTCCTTCAATCTATTTGTGAGGTCCTGTGCCTGTATCTCAAAATCATCCATCGGGCTACAGTTCCAGCGTACTCTCATAAATTGGCCTCTGGGGATCCCTCGTTTAAGGGGATAAGGGTGACAACTATTCCATTGAAGGAAGCTGTTAGTTGCTGTCTCCTTTCGGTGTACTTTAGTACGTATTGTGCCTTCCTTAGTTTTCATGATCTTGAGATCTAGAAAGGATAATTCCTGATCACTGATTTCACATGTGAACCTTAGCCCTAGGTCGTTTTCATTAAGGGCTGCCACAAAGGTATTGAATTCCTCCACTGTGGAATTCCAGAGCAATAACACGTCATCAATGTATCTAATCCAGATACCTATTGATGAAGTCCACTTAGCAAATTTATCCCCAAACACTACTGTCTCTTCCCACCAGCCAAGATATAAATTTGCATAGGTGGGAGCAGTAGGACTCCCCATTGCTGTGCCACGTTGCTGGTGGAAAATACGGTCCTCAAAGATAAATACATTCCTTTCTAACACAAAGTGTAGCAATTGCAAAACAAGCTGGTTGTGAGCCACATATTGAGTGCCTCGAGATTTTAAAAAATATTCCACTGCCTCACAACCAAGTCTATGTGGAATAGAGGAATACAAAGCCTCCACGTCCAGGCTGGCCAAAAATTTATTTTGTTCCAATGTAATACCCTCAATTTGTTTTAAAACATCCATGGTATCACGTACATATGATGTAAGACCTAGCACAAACGGACGCAACACCTGATCTATATATGTGCTCACATTCTGGGTTAGATTGTTAATACCTGATACAATAGGTTTGCCACGTAAGGGAGGATACCCTTTGTGGATTTTAGGCAGGCTATAAAAGCATGAAATGATGGGAAATTGTGGAAACAAAAAGTTAAATTCACTAGCACTAATCAGGGAACTGCTCTTTGCATCACGTAGGATGCCTAAAAGCTCCTTTTTGAACAGTGCTGTGGGGTTCTCTTTTAAAATGGTACCCAGTCAGAGAGGGTTCACAAACGAATCAGGACTTGGAGTATTTGTTTAATACGTTTTTAATGCACACGGTGTGGCTTTTCACAGTGGTGATTGTACCCCTGTTTTTAGAGAGTTATGAAATAAAAGTTATACGTTTTACTCATATATCATTTCAGTGAATTTAAAAATAAAATAATCCTCAAAATAAAATAAAAATATAAAAACGGCAAATAATAAACTATATTTAATTTCATGTAGAAATCTGCTTGTCAGCAGTGAATTGTTTGGACTGGTTGATGAACATTAGGGCGTTTTCAATCGGCAGTAATATTGATGGATGTTAGCTTCCATACCATGGCCGCAATGCCCAGACCTCCCATGGTTCTACTGAACCTTACTTAGATTATTATTATCGTACAACAAGAACAAGGCTGGCACCACTATAAATAGCAAGATGGAGGTCTATTCACCCCTGAGGAAGCACAAAGGTTCGTGATACACATGGGGCATCAAATCTCCGTCCCTCTGGCCACTTTCTTTCATTAGTGGTGATATAATCTATCATTTTACTGTTCACAAAGCAATTTTTTGCCATTTGTACTTTTGTATTTTTAGAATGCGCTTTATTCGTTTTAGAACATGTACTTATCTGCAAGGATACCTGTTTGACACTTTGCTAATGTGTACACATATTACCTATTGACGTTTCTTTTAAAGCTTTCTATTAATACAGTATATTTCTATTTATTTGTGTGGTACTTTTTTTTACTGTTTCAGTAGCATAATACTCTGTGAGGGATATACAGCTGCTAAGTTCACATCTCGATTTTACTGTAAGTCTGACGTGCACGTTTTGACATGACAAACATTTATAGGAGGAATAGCAGAACAATGGCACAGCATAGAGTTCTAAGAAAAGATGCTCCAGAATTGTTATTTAATGGTGGAACACAAGAACCTATTAAAGAGACATGTCAAGAGAGCTGACAGATGCTCTTTAGGCCAGCATTCTGCCTTTATTTGTCATGTTCACCATTATGATGTCATATAGTTATAAAAACCATAATGATGTTAGCAAGTCAACGTTGTAATAGTCAGCATTGTAATATTAGGGTTGGTTTGGTCAGTGTGGTAGCTACGCTTTTCTTTACTAGGGCAAAGATTCAGTTTGTTGCTCTAGCCCTTGACCCCCAGCACCTAGAGCACATGCCCCACCAGCGTCCTAGTTATGCCCCTGGGTCTTGTCAGTATTTTGATGCCACTATTATCAGCGTTACATACAGAAGAATAGTAGCATAGTGTATGGATTATATGTATGGATTATAATGACATAGACAAATATGGCACAGTGGTCAAATGTACCAATAAAGCTGGGTTCACATCAGTGTCGGGCTTCTGTTCATGGGTTCCATTTGACTTTTCCGTCAGAGGAACCGATAAATGGAAAGCCAAATAGAAACCATAGCTTCTGTTTGCATTACCATTGATTTCAGTGATAATGTTTCTGTTGCAATTGGTATGTGTTTGTTTACGTTCTGTAAGGTAAAAGTCGACTATGCTATTGTTTTCGCTAAAATAACAGAAACCTTACTGAATGGAAACCAACTGCAACGGAAGATTTACCATTGAAATCAATGCTAATGCAAACGGAAAATATGGTTTCCGTTTGGCTTTCAGTTTATCCGTTCCTCCGACAGAAAGGTTGAACTGAACCCATGAAAGGAAGGCCGACGCTGATTCAAACCTAAGACATTTAAAAATGCAGCAGTAGCAATAAAAGGTTCACGTTCACGTATTTACCCATAATGCAACATTTCTGCAGTAAAAGTCCTTTTATATATATAACATGCACAGGACAGCTGAGTTTCTTTAATGTAATAGAATGGTTATTATGTACTGGTCGAGGTCAATTGTTAAAGTAATATTGTAATGAGATTTATAATCAGTAAAAGGAAATTCTGATTTGAACGATTGCTGGAATTATTGTATGTAATAGCAGTAAATTTACATAAAATGTCTTACGTCCTTCAAACTCTGTTTGACAGTTTCCCGAATTTTCATTTAAACTTTCCTCTTCATTTATGATTATGTTTTCAATGTCCTTCATTGTTAAATGATCCCGAAACGCATGATAAAGAATGTGCTTTAATTCTTCCAGTGTAATCCTTTGCATGTCAAACTGCAGAGAGAAAGGTAAACATCCATATTAGCAGAATAATAGCAGACATTTTTATGATGGCTAGTATATATTTATGTCACATGGGGGTTTAGGATGGTTTATCAACTTTTACTATTGGCTAACAACTATATAAAGCAGCTAACATTAATTACTGCAAAAGCAATTTTTTTTTAACATTCAAGGATAAAAAAACTTAAATTTCTAATTTCCATGTAAATACCAAGAAGCTAGAGATAGAAAATAAGTCATCAACATCTATTTTCTTACCATGTGTACTTGCATGCACTTGTTTATACTCAACATGACCAATAACCGACAGACTAATCGTATCAAATTGTTTTAGTTTTTGGGCCATAGACTGATGGAACTTGAAATTTATGGTACAATTAACTGATTATCTCCTGAATTTATTTATAACAGGGAGATTTTTTTTTCACCTCCCTACTGTATCTGATGATTTTTGTCTGTAAATGGTGGTGTGCTCATCTTTGAACTCCATTTTCCATTTTTTTATTTTATATATATATATATATATATATATATATATATATATATATATATATATATATATATATATATATATATTTATTTATTTATACACTCCTCAACATTGAAATTGCAACACCAAGAAGGAAAGGTTTTGGAATTGTGGAAATCACAGGATCAATAGACATGTATGATATGCACATAATAAATAAAAGGAAGCAACATATTTTAAACATCTTGATTTATTCAGTATTGAGTATGATCACCACGCGTAGAAATACACGCACTTGCACGCCTTTGCATGCTATTAATGAGGTTATTAATGGTTGTCTAAAGAATGATATGTCATGCTGATTGCACTTGGGCACGCAAATCATCAAGATTGGCTGCTGGCGGCTCACTTTGCAATTGCCGACCAATGACGTCTCAGATGTGCTCAATGGGAGACAAGTCCGGAGACGTTGCAGGCCATGGTAGGACGCTTAGGCCACGCAGGCTTCTCACAATAGCACGAGTAACATGTGGCCTGGCATTGTACTGTTGAAAACGGCTTCTGGGACTCTTTGGAGAAATGGCCATACCACTGGTTCCACAACGAAATCAATGTAACCCTGAGCTGTTAGTGTAACCGGAAATGAAGACTAGAGGGGTCTGGCTACCGTACATTATGCCACCCCACACCATAATCATAGGAGAAGTACTGGTGTGACTTTCCCTTGTAAAAGCCTCTTTGTGGCGTTTCCCACGTGGTCCCCAGACCAATCTCCGGCTATCATTTTGTCCGAGACAAAAGCGGGCCTTATCGCTGAAGAGAATAGACCTCCATTTCAGCCTCCATTACTGTCTTGCTATGCACCATGATAGCCTTTGAGAGCAGTGACGTATGGTTAATGGAACACATGTAGCTGGATGTCTGGCTCGTAGCCCAATGTCGTGCACGTATATATAGTGTGCTTCTATTTTTGTATAAAATGATATATACATTTCACACTTAATTGTTTCGGGTCTTCAAAAAAACAAAAACAAAATAACAGTAAGTTTTTAAAATGATCTCTTTATTTATTGAATAAAAAATTATATGCTTTAAATGCAGTATCGATTTAATTTCTTAATTAAATTAATAATTAACAAACCCCTTGATCCAAAATCATGTACATATACATCAGTAGAAGAAATGCCTTAGTGCATTCCATAGTACATGTACATTATTGTCATCACTTGGACCGCAGCTGTGCCTACTCAATCACCTGGGGGAAGTAGTTGTCTAAAAGAGCCACACTTCCACACCAACTGCCAAGTATCTGTGCTTATACATTTCTTAATTTATCCTTATAGCAATCACAGATCAATTTTTCTTAAACAGAACTCCAAATCCCCTGCATAGACAAATACTTAAATACAACATCCTGGCTACCTAAATCTGACAATAGTGGGAGATTAGAATCGTACTGCATACTGTTATACATTGAAATTAATAATATACACAGTAAGCAGTAATCTCCTAAGATCCCTCTAGTATTGACTGCAGTTTATTTTTATACTCGGGACTTGGAGCTCTATATCAGAAAGGAGCTCCGACCACTATTAACCACTTGATGTCTTATGACGAGCATGCTCGTCATGAGTGGCAAGCAGTAGCCGCATCATGATGATCAGGAGCAAGGCAACAACTGTAATACAGAGCCACAGCCCCGCTCTAACTGCAGACTGTAGAGAGACTTCTGATCTCTGTTGTTAGACCCTTTATATGCTGCAATCAATAGGAGTTCTCGTGACGCGATCTGGGCCCATATCTCGTATGAATAGACTCTCCAGGGTCCAATGAAGGAGCCCAAGACTGTCTGACCATGCAGTTTCCTTGTTTTTAGGGCACATTTAGGTATGACCTAACAACTGCCTGTGTACTATTAGGGTATGTTCACACGGCTTATTTTCGGATGGTTTTTGGGCTTGTAAACGGACGAAAAATGGACGAAAAATCGGAAGCACAACGCCTCCAAACATCTGCCCATTGATTGCAATGGGAAAACGGAGTTCTGTTCCGACGGGCTGTTTTTTACGTGGCCGTTTTTCAAGACGGCCGCATAAAATAACGACCGCGAAAAAGAAGTTCATGTCACTTCTTCAGCCGTTTTTGGAGCCGTTTTTCCATAGACTCTATAGAAAAACAGCTCCAAAAACGGGCGTAAATAACGCTGTGAAAAAACGTGAGTGGCTTAAAAAATCGTCTGAAAATCAGCAGCTGTTTTCCCTTGAAAACAGCTCCGTATCTTCAGATGTTTTTTGTTAAGCGTGTGAACATACCCTTATGATTAAGTACATTATAATTTGGAAATACAAATCTAAGTTAAAAATCCCCTTGTGAGCTAATAAAAAGTCAAATAAAAAATAAATAAACGCGCATCGGGTGTGGTGGTTAAACATTTGCACTTGGTTTTGATTTTTCGTCTACACTGAATATAATTATTTCATGACTGGACTTCATACACACTTGCTTACCTTTTTTTTTAAACTCATTTTATTGAAAATACACAGTGCACAAGGTATGATAAACATAACATTTTGGGTGACATGCAAGAAACCCATTATTTCAATGTAACATAACCATACAAACAACAACATCGATCTCCGTTACACAATGAGAATAAGATGTGGTACATCCTTTTCCGGTATGCTATTGAGTATAACCATTACATTTATAGGAACAAAAGCAATACAAATATATACAACCCTGTTATAAATACTTGTACAATCCTGGACTGATCTCGTCCAACCCCCTATCGAACCTCCCCCCCCCCCCAGTTGGGGCCCGCTACCCCGTCCCTGCTTACTCAATTAAACCCCAAGATTGTTTAGGGAGGATCTGAGGTCACCTACATTAAATGAACTTGCTTACCTTTTATGGGTATAGTTATTGACCTTTTCCTGCACTTGTACTTTACACATGTTACTACTATATTGATTGCTTTGCATGACTAATTCTTGGTGTATACTTCAGTACAGTATTCTTTCACGCTTATTGCTATTGCCCTGTTCAACCATCATTCCTGTGTTTTTTGTCTTTTTAACAGTTTTTTAAATAATCTTGTTTTTTGGATGAACTGATAAAGATGAATTTGTATTATTAAATTGGTCTCTTTTTGGTGTAATATATATTTATTGTACATATGAACTTTAATACTTGCTGTGTGGACTCCGAGCTCGGGTTTGTTAATTACATATAAGAATAGCTTGGTACACATCAATGTCTCCTTAATACAGAAGGTATTTACATACTTACGTCCATCACATATCCACACATTAAAGACATGAATCCTCATTTTGGCATACATGCAAATAGTTCTATTCTGCCCCTAGTGGCCAATTATGCATCCAGTAGATCAAAAAGGAGCTTCATAATGTGTATCAAAAGTTTGTTGTCTGTCTACTAGCTGAAAGCTAAGATTATTAGCTGCTTGATGTGGATAAGGAAGAAAATAATAATAGTAGTACTTTTAACTAAGCTTTAACTCCTTCCCGACCGCCCACACTCTTTTGAGGTCAGGCGGTACAGGTCCCCAGACTACAATGACGTCTTTTGGCGTCGCTGTAGATCAGGCTGATGAGCGCTCGTGTGAGCGCTCATCCTCTAAGCAGGAGCTGTAACGAACAGCTCCTGATTTCAGAGCAGCCTCCTGAACACAGCTGGGGTCGGAAAACATTCCAACCCCAGCTCTTTAACCCTTTGATAGCCACGGTCCGTGACCACGGTCAGTATGATGAAAGGGAATTCCCCTCTTTGATCGCATCACCGGGTCTCTGGTGACGCGATCAAAGACCGGGGAATCCCTCTGCAGTCAGCCCTGGGGACCTTCAAAGGACTGTCTGTTCCGTTTGCCTGCTGTTCGGGCACACCATGTGCTGCCCTAACAGCAGCTTGTGTCAAAGTGACACAGTGTAATGTATTAGCATACAAGAGTTTTGTAGTAAAAAATTAAGATATAAATAAAGTTATCCCTTAATGGGATTTTAAAAAAAAGTAACAAAAAAATAAAAATAAAAACAGTCCCAAAAAAGTCATTATTTTGCATTAAATATATTTTATTGCCCCTACATTACATAAAAACAAAAAACCTACACGACCGTAATAACCTGAAGAATTAATTTAACTGGTTATTTAGCGTGAAACGTGAACGGCATAAAAAATAAATAAGAAAAACAATGCCAAGAATTGCTTTTTCCTATATTCACGCCATAAAAAAAAATACTATTTCTCTCGCATAATACAAGACTTCATACAATGAAAAAATAAAAAAGTTATGGCTGCTGAAAGGTAGAGAGGCAAAAACAGAAAAAAATAGCTGTTCATTAAGGTCTTTTCAGGCCCAGTCATTAAGGGGTTAAAGAAATTAGGACAATATTAAATAGCATATTCCTGTGTTATGCATCTTAAAAATATCAATCCTTTAGTGTTTGTTACCTTTCATGATGTATCATTGCTTTATGTATATAACATAATTTTTTTTATCATAGTAGACTAAAATTTAGGTTCTAGTCTGAATAAAGCAACACATGTTTTGGGCAATACTATGCAATCATGTTCTTTCATATTAATTCTTCAATTATAAACTTATTGATGGGCAGGGATCATGTCAAAGACACTACTTATCCAATCTAAGCTTCCAGCTACTTAAAAATGAAAGCCATTTGTGAATACTGTTATTTTACACTGCTACAGTGGAAAATAAATGAAGCCGAAGATTAATTCATTTTCTCCTCAGTGCTTTAAATGGATAATTTTATGTTACCAACACAGACAAATTCTGAAAAATGATTAATTGGGGCACTTCATTTCTTTTGACCCATTCTTCTTTATGTCAACCAAAACACTGAGCAAAAGAAAATTACCATTACGAAAAAGTATGTGCATAAAATATTACACTCTCAACTGTGCTACAATCAAATTACTGAAAGTCCATCCATCTGTTTGAGTGACCTCCTTCTCTAAGGCTAATAGCTTTTCATGCTGATCAAATAAAAATAGCATCAGCCATGAGCTCCCTAAATGATTTCTTATCATGTCACAGATGTTACAGCAGCCCAGGTGTGACTGACATGAACCTTGTGTACTTTGCTTCAATACAGCCAACTTTCTCTGTCCTTGGTTTGCAGTCTATACATCTTAAAAGGTACTTTAACGGAGCTTCCTGGCTTTGACCAGTGCTACATTTTAGCAGTATATAGATGCTTAAATACATTATTAATCCAATATGGAGAAAAAACACAATCCCCCTCCACTCATGGAGGAAATCTCATAATTGTAACATATATCATATATGGCGGGAGGGCATAATAGCCCAATCTACACTGAAATAAGAGGTGAAAAACTCATTACATTGAAATAATAACTTAAAGAAAGGAGTCTATAAGTCACCAATAAGAAGTAAAATGTATACATTTTATTGTGTACAAAACATAAAAAACACAGACATATAAAATCAACAGCTGTGCTTGTTCTTGCTCTGCCTGGGAGTGAAATGTGATCAACCTGTCATAGACTAATAACTTTTGGTTACCTGTGCCTATATTCATCTTTGCTCTTACAAAGAATTCTAAACAACAAAGCAAACTGGTGAAACAGACTTCTTCTTAAATGGATATTGTTATAATAAAGAAAAGGAAATTCAGTAGCTTTTAAAGGGACACTCCGGCCAAAACAAAACATCCCTATGTGTACCATTATGGTGTTCCATGTGTCAGTCCCCCACCTGTTATTTTTCTTGCAGCTTCTATCTCTATATATCAGACTGGTATGGCTGCTTAGCAGCAGTGTGAATCAGGCTCGGTGACACGCTTCTCTACTTAAATCTATAGAGATCTATGTGTAACCCATCACAGGCTCCAGCAGTTTCTGTACCACACTAGTTTTGCACGGGGGTGGGGGGGAGGGGGGACAGAAACTTCTATCATCAGCTACCACTGATACTTAGACAGGTTCCTGTCACACAGGTTTCTGTCTGTATACTTATGGGTTCTCAGCTTATTTAGGAGAATATAGAGAGAATAATAATCAGTGTCCCCCAGCATGCAAAAATGGTAATGTCTTTAGCTGGTCATGTGTTGCTTTGCTGAACCATCATGGGATTGATAGCAAAGCAGAGAGGAAGTGAAAGCTGGGGAAATCTAAGATTTAAGATGGAGGCTTTTTTAAAGCACAGACAAGGCAGCAGTTCAAGAAGTAAGTACAGTATACATAAAAGAAGCGTAGAGTGTGGTATACAGTCAGGTGGGTAATGCAGACATGGAAAGATGTGTTTCCACTGGACATCTTCTTTAAGAAATGTGGATACCTCAACACCACAATCTTCGATTTAGTGATTAGACATCTACAGAGCAAAATATTTTGGACTTATAGAGCAGAGGTACTTAACTGGCGGACTACAATCCGAATCCGGTCAGTTATCCAGACCCCTGCTGTCTGAACAAGTCAAGTCAAATAAAGTGTTTAGAAGAATAAAAAAAAATTCTAAATAAAAAATAAAAGAAATAAAAACACAATCTTTTATTATAGAGAAAAAATAAGAATAAAAAAGCACCATTTTTCTCGCCACATCCTTAACAAACCATGCTATAAAATAAGCATGTTATTTATCATGTACGGTAAACGCTGTAAAAAAACAAACAACTAAAACCAATGCCAATACCAATGTCTGTTAATTTTGCCTCCTAAAAACAGGAATAAAAAGTGGTTAAAAAGTTGCGTGTGCTGTACCCCAAAATAATACAAATGAAAACTACAAGTTAACTATACATATATACTTGTGAATCCGCATTCTCCACTATATATCTGATGAGGAACAGATACCGCCTCGGGTTACAGATGAGCATTTGCACCAGTCTGTTTGAATGGCAGTCACCACCCCTGTACCTAATTTTGAAGGGCTACTGAAAGAGAAAAGATGCCAGTTTTCCCACTAACAAGCAATAATCTGGATGTAAACAGTTTTACAAAGTTTGCAAAACACTAACAAGATGACATCTTTACTTTTTATGTACAGCTCAGACCTTCACCTAACAACAGACAGGGGTAAGGGGACCTTAAAGGGGTTTTCCACCTTCTGACAATTGATGACCTATCCACCAGATAGGTCATCAGTACATGATCTGTGGGGGTCCGACACCCAGACCCCGCACAGATCAGCTGGTCCGGTGCCTCCCTGCACCAGACGTACATACTGGAAGCAGCTGGCTCTGGCCACGGAATATATATATATTTATTTATGCAATATCATTTGTGCCACACTAAGCTACATTCAGTAAATATTTAAATGAAGTAATACATGTTAAGTGCAGTTCTATGATGTATATAATAGAATATACAGTAGGAATTTATATGACCGAAACTACCAGGGGTGAATTTCACTATATGAGAAAATATGCCTTTGCTTCCCAAAAATCAATAGTTTAATCGCTATTTTGGGCTAGTGAAATTGTCAGTAAAGAATTAGCCTCAAGGTTTTATGGCATAAGGAGAAATAAACTCTTTAATTCAGTAGTCTCCAACCTGTGGCTTTACAGCAG
This sequence comes from Rhinoderma darwinii, assembly GCF_050947455.1. Lineage (NCBI taxonomy): Eukaryota > Metazoa > Chordata > Amphibia > Anura > Rhinodermatidae > Rhinoderma > Rhinoderma darwinii. The sequence continues at coordinate 226,038,120 of NC_134688.1, forward strand.
TTTCAAAACTACAAATCCAAGCATGTAGGAGGTAATAACAGAAATAATGTCCTGTACTGTCTGTTAGCTATGGCTGCGTACAGTCTAACAGGGCAGATCATTAAGGCCTCATTCACGTCTGCGTTGGAGGCTCCGAGATTACAGGAGTTTACATACAGTATGAAGAGTTAATGTTCGCGATTAATCTGGAAATGTCTAGACTTCATAACAAGATTTTAATCCAGCAAAGCTTAGAACTATCTGTCGGCAGTCAATGCTCATACAGCACAGCGAAAACACAAATTTAACACAGCTACAGTATAAATTATGAATAGTGGATTACCCCTTACAAGACATAGAGAACCTCATGCATTGTTTTGTTTAAGCCTCTGCATTTTAACAGCTATAACTTTTTTATTTTTTCACTGACGCGGTTGTATGAAACCTTATTTTATGCTGGAAAAATTATATATTTTTTTCCTGCTCAATTTTGGCAATTTGTGGCATTTTTTGTATGCTGTTCACGTTTCCCACTAAATAATCTGTTAAACTAATTCCTCAGGTTTTTATGGTCATGTGCATACCTAATATGTGTAGATTTTTTATTTTTATGCATGCACATTAAAGGGGTTTTCCCGCTAGGGCCATGTCTGGCATATCCACAGGATATGCCATAAATGTCAGATAGATGTTCACCTCTGGGAACCGCATCTATCTCTAGAACGGGGCCACCTAAACCCCATTCTACCTCTCTGTGGTCCGGCTGACATGTGTGATTCCCGACCATGAAGTGAATGGCAGTTACGGAAACAGCGTAGCATGCGAGCTGCGCTGTTTCCGTAACTACCATTCAGTTCTATGGGACTTACAGAAACAGCGTAGCTCAGCGAGCTACGCTGTTTCTTCTTCATGGTCGGGAATCACGCATGTCAGCCGGAGCACAGAGAAATAGAACAGGGTTTAGGGGGCCCAGTTCTAGAGATAGGTGCCGGTCCCAGAGGTGGGACCGGCATCTATCCGACATTTATGGCATATCCTGGGAATATGTCATAAATGTCCCTAATAGTAAAAGCCCTTTAAATAATATGTATTTTATACAAAATAATCACTTTTTTTTGCGCCCTTTTTATTAAATGAATGTTTTTATTATATTTTTTTTAATATAATGAAGGTATTACTATTTTGCAACTTTATGTTATGCTTAGAATTTATTAGCATTCTCTTGTATGCTACTACATTATTCTTTGTGTTATTTTGACAACAGCAGGCTAACTAAACAGATAGTCCTGGAGTCCTTCCTAAGTCCCCAGGGCTGACTTCAGATAGGTTCCCCATTATCCAATTGAATTCCCCAACTGAAGAGGGGAGTCCCCTTTCATCATGCCATGGTCATATACCAGGGTGATCAAAGCGTTAAACGGTTAAATTCTGATCCCAGCCGTAGCCAGAAGTATGCTCTAAGAATAGGAGCTGTTAGTAACGGCTCGTTCTTAGAGCAGGAGCGCTAGTTGAAGCACTCATTAGCCTTTTCCAAATTAACGCCAAAAGACATTGATGTAGACTAAGCACCTGTAACGTCCGCCGTCAATGTATGGCACTGAGCCCGCTCCATACGCTGTGGGTGTCAGTTGTGTATTACAGCTGACACCTCGCACTAACGGCCAGGAACAGAGACAACTCTGATCCTAGCCGTTTAACCATTTAGATGCCGTGGTCAGCAGCAACCGCGGCATCAAAGCCATTCAAAAGTGGGGACTGGCCCCCTACGACAGCCCATTTCAGCCCGTTTCAGAATATGGCGACACCCAAATGTTTTTTTCAATAAATCGTTTTTTCTTAGTAAAAGTATAACTCTGGTATTGCCATAATCGTATTGACCAGCAAAATAAAGTTAATTTGTCATTTTTACCGTACGTAAAAGACGGATAAGCTAAACCCCAAAATAACAAATACAGTTTTTCCAATTCCCCCCCACAAATATTGATTTTTTTCGTTTTCCAGTACATTATATGGTACTTTAAATAGTGTCAATAGAAACCACAACTCCTCACGCAAAAAATAAGCTCTCACACCACTCTACTGATGGAAAGATAAAAAAGTTATGGCTCTTGGAAGACGACGAGTAAAAAACAAAACAAAAAATGGCTGTGGCGCCAAGGGGTTTTCCCATGAGAGACATTTATGATATATCTGCAGGATATGTTATAAATGTCAGACAGATGCGGGTCCCACCTCTGGGACCCACACCTATCTCTCTAGAACAGGGCCCCCTAAACCCCGTTCTAGCTGACTCCCGGCCACTTCTTGGTTATATGGTCGGTAGTTACGAAAACAGCGTAGCTCGCTGAGCTAAGTTGTGTCTGTAACTCCCATAGTAGTGAATGGCAGTTACGGAAGCAGCGTAGCATGCAAGCTACGCTGTCTCAGTAACTACCATTCACTTCTATGGGATTTACGGAAACAGCGTATCTCAGCACAGGGGCTGAACGGGGTTTAGGGGGCCCCGTTCTGGAGATAGGTGCGGGTCCCAGAGGTGAAATTTGTTTTTGCATCGACGCTTTTCAAAAGCCGTAACTTTTTTTTTTAATGTCGATGTCGCCATATGAGGACTTGTTTTTTGCAGGATGAGATGTCGTTTTCATTGGTATCATTTTGGAGTACATGGGACATATTAATTAACTTTTATTACATTTTTTGGTGGGGGGAATGGGAAAAAATGAATTTTCGGCGTTGTTTTTTTGTACCGCGTTCACCCGGCGGTTTAATTAATGAGTATATGCCATTATGCAAAACCATATATGCATGTTTTTTTTGCACTTAGGCTTTATTCAGACGAACGGGAAATACGTCCGTGCAACGTGCATGATTTTCACGCGCGTCGCACGGACCTATATTAGTCTATGGGACATGTGCGTGATTTTGACTCAGCGTGAGTCCGCTGAAAAAAAGGCACGACATGTCCGTTCTTTTGGCGTTTTTCGCACAACATGCACCCATTGAAGTCAATGGGTGCGTGAAAACCACGCATGCCGCACGGAAGCACTTCCGTGCGAACTGCGTGATTCGCGCAACAGCTGTCAAAAGGATGAATGAAAACAGAAAAGCACCACATGCTTTTCTGTTTACAAACATCCAAATGGAGTGTCATAATGATGGCGGCTGCGCGAAAAGCACGCAGCCGGGCATCATATGCTGCTGCCACACAGAGCTGTTAAGTGGCTTTTGCGCAGGCAAAACGCAGCGTTTTTGCGTGCGCAAAAACGCCACGCTCGTGTGAATCCAGCCTTATAGTGAATAAAACCAGTTTTTATGGTTTTATTAAAATTTTTACTGTAAACTTTTTTCTTTTTTTTTTTTTTTAATAAACGTTTTTTTTCTGTTTTAATTTTTGTAGTTCCACTAGGGGACTTTACCATGCGATCGCTTATATAATGCTTTGGTATACTTAGTATACCAAAGCATTATTGTCTGTCAGTGTAAAACTGACAGGCAATCTATTAGGCCATGCCTCTTGCACGGCCTAATAGGCATACAAGCAGGGTAGACCTGGGAGCCTTTGTTAGGCCCCCGGCTGCCATGGCAACCCATCGGCGATTGGCCATTGCATTCTCGGGCCGCTGATCGGTGGCAGAGGGAGCTCCCTCCTTCTGTCAAACAACTTAAATGTTGCAGACACTGTTGACCATGGCATTTAAGGTGTTAAGTGGTTGGGATTGGAGGTTTTTCCAATTCTAGCCCTTGCAATGGGAGCCAAGCTGTCAGTCACAGCTTCTGTGCCCGTACAATCTCCTTCACATACATGCACGGTGTAATGCGCTAATAGCTGCATTCCATTCTGTGCTGTGCGTGGCCGTGATTCTGTGCCAATGGGTTAATACCTTACAGCAATCCTAAAAACCAATGTAAAACATAGCTACAATGTGAATTATGGTTATTGCAATTAAAGGAGAATGAATAGATGAAAATAACAAGCCAAGTATCTCATGAATTGTATATTGGTTAAATTATTTTTATTTTTTTTCCAATGATGTTAGAGGAAAAACTGTATGATTGTAACCATAGAACATGTCAGTAAGAGCAGGGAGCTGCCTGATCACTGCTGGAGATTCACAGAGGTCTAGTGTACAAAACACAACAAAAATACTGCATGCAGTAGGTAACCTGACTGCAGTGATTTAATAATATAAGCACAACCTACAGGAGACGATAGTACTAGCTCATACTGTCTCACTAGAAAAAACAAATAAGAATTCAGATTAGCAGAGGAACGAGACAGACAGGTGGAGAAAAGGAACGAAAAGAGGGAATGATGTTAACACTGGAATAAAGAAGTAAAAGTTATAAGAACAAAATATATGTATCGAAATTGTTGAGTAGAGAAGTAAGATATTCCATGGACCAGACTTTAGAAATAAGATGGCAGAGCGGAGGTTGTCAGGCCATTCAATCATTTTCAAAACATAGCCAGAAGGCAACCGGCTGCACTAAGAAAGCGGAGGAGCAACCTTGTGGCCTGTTGCTAGATGTGCAACGTGTGTGTAATAGGTGATAACAGGTTATCAGAGAGCAAAAACCTTGCCAATAGGCTCGTATATGAGGACAGTCACAGTTACAAAGGAGTGAGATAGAGCACCAATTCACTGCCCACATTGCTAACAGCATTTGCAAATGGTCTATGTTGGAAATATAGGGCTTGGTACCAATGGATAAATTCTTTAAACTGGTTGATTTTTTCCATTTATGTATGAAAGACCTCGCTGATCGTGACCAAATACACTGCCAAGTTGACAGCAACAGTTCCTTCTCTAAGTAGCATTTCCCTCAAACATGTACACATGTTTGCCTGCCACCTCAAAGGAGTATGTTGAGTATGTAATATATTTCTGAAATCAAATTCCCATGAAAGTCCTAAAGCAAAAATGCATTCAAACAAAGAAAGGAATGAAAAAGTGGAAAAACCCAACTGTTAAAAGTTTTCCATCATTAGAAAAAAAAGGCTTGCTTTTTCCAGAAACAGCACCACTATTGTCTATTGGCTGTATTTCTATTCTTTTCAAGACCTTTTCCGAACAATCCTTTTAATTCCGAATGTAACCATATGTTGCATGGGGAGGAAGTCGGTACTTTTCACACAAGGTCTCAAAAGTAAGGAGGGTAAGGAAATACGACGGGTCAACAAATGTCAATGTACAGCCTCATACAGAATAAAACATATCTTACTGCATTAAAATAACTGCATACTGTTATAAATAGCCCCTTTCTTGACATCTAAAATGAAACATTAGAACTGTAGGTGCTTAAAAAAATACCAGCAATGACAGACTGAACATGATGACGTCATTATTGATTAATCATGAAACTATAGGTGGTGTTGTACTTATATGGAGAAAGTATCAATCTTTCAAGTAAAATTTAGTTTTTCATTGTGTTCATCTACATCATACTCTCAGCATCACTACATTACATGACTGCATATTTTTCCCAAGCATTTATAGCATCATGGCTATCAAAATGTATTGAATAAAATGTGACAGTTGCTCTGTGATATGTGCTATTCTTGCATCCTGAGTCATTTGTGTTCTCCCCTGGAATCAATTGTTGAATAAATGGAAAACTGCCAACAGATTGAAAGGAAGAAAAGAGGAATTGGGAATGAAACAAAGGATCTACTTACGTCAAAGTTAAATGGTGACTCACTTTGAAGAGTTACTGAAATAATTGGCTGTATTCTCAGCTTAACATATTTAACGTTAAAATAGGTACATAATATGCCCTGAATCATAAGAAGCTGTGTAATGCAATTCTGTCAGTGCTTCTGACAGAGCTAATGATTTCTCTGGATTACCAAGTGTCAATTGCTATCTCTTAATACATTGATACAAGTTTAACTACAATTGCAAAAAAGTACATATTGCTATTAGTATCCAGCCCATTGTAAGATATAAGCTGTCCAGGGTGCTGAAATTTGATACTTTTCAGCCCTGCACACAATTAAAGGAGTTATGTGTACTCACTGCAATATGTGAGTACACTCGCTCATTTTTTATTCCGGTCCCCCATTGTGCTGATTATGATATTTTCTGATTATGAGATATGAGTCTTCCTTGATGACACGACTCTTCGTCATGTGACCGGCCTTGCTGTGCTCTATGTACAAGCAGTAGCAGTCGTACAGCGATTATGTAGATTACAGTAGAGCCGGTTATATGACAAAGAGTCGTGTTGTCATCAATGAAGACTGTGCAACTTCAGCGCTACAAAAATGTATTAAAATCTTTACATCGCAACGGGGGACCGGAATGTATATTAGAGAGCCTACTCACATACTGCAGTGAGTACACTACTAATACTTTTCGGTCCCCACATAACCCCTTTGACTCCTTAAAAAACTGTTTATTTTGGGGTTTATTTTACCGTCAACATAGCATTGTCTGAGATGAGTTGTAGTTTTAATTGCCACCATTTTGGAATACGTACATATCAATTATTAATTAGCGTTTATTTTATTTTTATATTTTTATAAAGGGGGAATGGAAAAAAAACAGCAATTTCACCAGGGGCGTTGCTTGGGTCTTAAAAGTTATGGGGCACAAACCCGAGACATAAATCCCCCCCCCATATATATATTTTTTACATATATATCGGAGATAGCATTTCTATAAGACTAAGGCTCCTATAGCTATGTAGCAAAAGGAGTGGATGAGATCCAGCGCAAAAATATGAAGGATATTCCAATGATAGGTTAAAATGGAATCTGGTTCCAATTTTATTGAATAAATGTAAAACCGGGAGTCAGGCTTCCCACAGCGGGTAAGGTGGATGTGAAAAGAAGAAATAGGTGTGTAGCCTACGCGTTTCAGACGAAGTCCTCGTCCTTAGTCATGGCTGAAAATGAAAAGTTTGACAGCCGGGGTTGGAGCTATATCCGGTTCTATGCAGGTGAATTTGATTGCGGTTCAGAGAAATGAACATATGAAACGCAACAATGCAAATGATATTAAACAAATAACAAATTTTTGGACTTCCGAGTATTGAGATGAAATAAAACTCGGTACAAATTCTGTATAATGAATAAAAAACTAACGAGAAGAACTAAACTCATAAGCCCCTTGCCATAACGTCATTCATTTGAGACGCACTGAAGCCGAGGCAAGCAGCATCACGATCTACGCCTGGTAAGAAAATATTTTATCAGCGTAATTTCTATAGTATAAATATACTGATGTCAAATTATAATTATAGAGAAAAGTATACGTTATTGATCTAGAATAGTGATGTTTAATTGAATTAGAACCGGAGATGACTCCTGCTTTAATAGAAAAAACCCCTGCATGTCATACATATTGTAATGGAGTGAAAAAATGGTGTGAATACAGTACAAAGAAAATGCTTAAAATAGATTAAAAGTGACAAACATTAATGTATATATCTATAGGTCTATACTAGACTGCTGATCAGATAAAACACATCTCGTATCACATAACAAAAACCATAAATGTATATCAATTAATTGATTAATTTGAGTGCAGCAAAAAACCTAGTCTGCCGTAGAATAATTATTATTTTATGCAGGACAGAAACGATGGATATAAATATAAATTCATTCATGTGTCAATGACATGGCCATGAATGCGATATGTCGCAATGTGTGTTGGACTATGTTGTCATAGACCGGCAACCATTGACTATGAATCCCAAGGAAACGGAATCCATAGAATTTAGGTCAATAATATGACGATCAATACATAGCATCAATAGATAACAACCTGTATGAATACAGTAAACATTGTTGTTATGGAGAGATACTAAACTGAGAATACTTTTATATAATCGTGAGTGTCCTTCAAGAATTTGGATCATGAACTTCTGGATTTGTGTTCTAATCTCATGTCGACTTTATATATTTATTATTTGAATATATTATATAAAACAATGTTTATAGTTCGTGGAAATACCTAGAAGCAAACAATATTTGTCCATCAGACAATAGAATATGGGCAGCTGATTCTATTGATGAAAAATAAAAAATGGAGAGAAAGGAGCTGACCTTAGTGTATTAAAAAGATGTAAATCTAATTATTTATGTTGATGATAATTGATTCCTAAAATTTACATATTGCTTGTACATTGGTAATAAAACAAGCATAATTATAATTATGGGCTGGTTATCAAACTATCTATTTGGGTTTTAGGTGTGTAATGTATTTTGCTCTTTTCATTTTAGCTATGCCTATCTAGTATGAACTAAAACGATGTATTTTAAATGATGTGTGAGAGCCATTTTAATAGTGAAACATAAGTTCCTTTCTCAAATTCAAACCATGGGGATGTCTGGTATTGAGACGAAAAATCCAAAAAGCTTCCCTTCCCAAAATTTTGTGCTTCAGATTTCCTCCCCGTTTGGGTGAGTTAACCTTTTCGATGGCATAACATTTCAGGGAATCAGTGGATCTGTTGTGATGTTTAATAAAATGTTTGGCTGCATTGGAGGTGTTCAAGATATTGGGGTTCCTAATATAGCCTAAATGTTGCAAAAATCTTAGTTTGAATTTGCGATTGGTGCAGCCAATATACTTCAAATTACATGTTGTGCATTCAAGAATATAGATCACTGATTCGCTGTTGCAATTGATGTAATTTTTTATGGGGAAACTGTGGGTGTCTGAGGAGTCACAGAAATTTTTTGTCGGAGAGGCATAGGTACATGTTTTACATGGATGTGCACCACATCTGAAAAATCCCTTGTGTTCTATCCACATACTTGTGCGTGTGTCTGGTCTCAACATAGAAGGGGCTAAAGCATTTCCTATGGTGGAAGCTTTGCGGGCGACTATTTTGCAGCCTTCTTTCAGAATGGCATCTAATGTTGGATCTTCCTTGAGAATAGGTATATGTTTCATGATGATATGTTTAATTGCTGTAAACTGATTGCTGTACTGGAGAATAATAACTGGTTTATTAATATCCAATGCTTTATGTTTAATTGTATCAGTAAGCATGTCTTCTCTACTTTTTTTAGATATAATGTTAGAGGCTCTCTTGAGTGTCCAATTTGGATATCCTCTATTATGTAATCTTAGGGAAATTGAGCTTTGTTCCACTGTAAAATTAGGGTTTGTACTACAATTACGTCTAGCTCTATGCATTTCACCGACTGGAATAGAGGTGATCGTTTGCTTTGGATGGTTACTTTTTGCGTGTAGGATAGTGTTTCCCGAGATGGGCTTACGGTGTGTCTTGGTATAAATGATTTCACCTACAGCCCCTTTTAGTTCCAGATCCAAAAAAATTGTATTATTAGAGTGGAAGGCATGGGTGAATTTTAGATTAGCTATGTTAGTATTAAGGTAATCAATAAAAGGGGGGATATCTGAAATTTGTCCTTTCCAAATAAAGAGCAGGTCGTCAATGTAGCGACCGTACCAATGTATGTATGTGTTGAAGATGTTATTGTCAGAAAAAATATAAAGTTCTTCCCACCATGCCATTACCAAATTGGCCATGGACGGTGAGAATTTTGCCCCCATTGAAACACCCTTAAGCTGAAGGTAGAATTTATGGTTAAATAAAAAATAATTGTGTTGCATCAAGAAAACTGACACGTCTAGAATGTAGAGTTGGAGCTCCTGACTGTAAGGACTATGCTTATGTAAATGATACTCCAGTGCGTTATGTGCTACTGTGTGAGGTATGTTGGTGTATAGTGAAATGACATCACAATTTAACCACACATATTCTTGGGACCAGGATTCTTTTTCAAAAGATCTAAGAACGTCCTGGGTATCTTTGAGAAAGCCTGGAGTATTCATTGCGAGAGGCTGTAGTAGAGAGTCCAACCATTCAGAAAGCCTTTCTAGGAGTGATCCTAACCCAGACACTATGGGTCTCATCGGTGGAGGGTTCAAGTTCTTATGTACCTTTGGTAGAGCATGTAAAATGGGTATTGTAGGAAATTCAACATCAATATATACAGTCTGTTTCAAAGTGAGGAGACCTTTGTTTAGACCTTCTTGAATTAATTTCTTTATTTTAATTTGGAAATTCTTGGTGGGATTGTGGTCCAAGATCTTGTAAGTATTTGTGTCCGATAACAAATTGGATACTTCAGTAATGTACATGTCTCTGTTCATAACCGCTATACTTCCTCCTTTATCTGATTTTTTAATGATAAGGTCATTATTATTTTCAAGGGACTTCATTGCTGTAAATAATTCTTTAGATAAATTCTTTGGATATTTAAGTACTTTTGTGGAAGTAGTGAGAGATTGAAGATCTTTTTCTATGGCCATTTGAAATTTATCCATCGATTCTGTTCTTGATTCCAAGGGATAGAATTTGGGATTGCTGGTTTTCATTTTTGTAGAAATATTGACCTCCTGTGTCTGCGTTTCCGCACTTAAACTTTCTAGATTAATCAGCGTTTTTAATTCATCAAAGAGAAAAATCTTAGGATGAGGACCTTCAGCGGTAGTTTCCAATGCAATGGGATTTTGAGTGTCTGAATCTGGCTCCATGTTATTAATGAAGTGCCTTTTAATAGTGAGGTCTCTAACAAATTTGTTAATGTCCAGGAGTGTGGTAAAAGGATCAAAATTGTAGGCTGGTGCAAAATTAAGTCCAAGCGAGAGCACTTTTTCCTGAGCTGGAGTTAATATGGTAGATGACAAGTTGATGATACTAAGTTGCGGTGTTAGATTCTCCGGTGTCTCAGACGTCGACCTTGATCCTGTTCCGAATACTTTATGTTTTCTCCCCCCTCTGCGGCCCCGTTTTTTGAGGCTTTGGACTGATTTCTGTCCTGATTATAGAATGTTGCTGATCTAGGATTTGGATCCTCACTATCTGAAGTTTCTGCTGACTCCAAATCTGTGGAGCTAAAGCTGACTTTGGAAGTGTTGTTGCCTCTGTTTCTCCTAAAATTCCGTTTTTTGAGGATGGATTTAGATTTAAATTGAGCAGATGTTCTTTCCTCGTTAATCCATGTATACACCTCATCGTTGGCATAATCTCTTGAATCTCGAATAAACTTTCTCTTTTTAACTTCAGCCAATGACTGGTTAACTTTGTTAATGTACTCGGACGTACGGGCTTCAAGAGCGGCAAAATCAGGTGAGCTGGAGGCTGCATGGATAAGTGTCTCCACCTTTTGTATGTCAGTTTCCAGACTGCTGAGTTTAATTTCCTCTTCCTTTGTAATGAGTTCCATTAGTTTAAGGGAACAATTGGTTAATGTTTGATTCCAGTTGTTTGAAAAATCATCAGAATATCTAAAGGAGGGATTTTTCTTTATTCGCAGACCTCTGGGGATCATGCTTTTGGACAGGTAGTTATTTAGGGTAGTTAAATCCCACCACACCTATGCTTCCTGGATTTTAAGTTTTTCAACTTGATGAAAGAGATTTTTTAGGCTATGGTTATTTTCTCCTGAGTTCTCAATGTTGCCAAAAACCTGAGCCGCCAGATCAGCTCTATTAAAGGTTGCTGCACAGGGCATAGTTCGATGCATGTTGTTACAATGTGTCAGCGAATGATGGTCAGTGTTTTGTCACGTAAATATAAAAACACACACAATTTTTCAGACCAAGTATAGATACGTCTTCAAAAGCAAAACCTCGGTGATTAGGTATATGCTTTAACATCCACCTCCCGAAATTGACAAGACACTTGTAAATGTAGGTGTCTAAATACACAAAAAAGCCCTGGTTTACGGGCAGACAAAGGTGAGCACGTGAGGTATAAGCCGATGTTCAAAGTAGAAAATGTATGGGAGGAAACCTCCAGCTCACCTTAGGGCAAATGGATTTCCAATGCCTGCTGCGCACGGATCCTCGTGTCGGCACACGTTGGTAGGAATGTAGCAAAAGGAGTGGATGAGATCCAGCGCAAAAATATGAAGGATATTCCAATGATAGGTTAAAATGGAATCTGGTTCCAATTTTGTTGAATAAATGTAAAACCGGGAGTCAGGCTTCCCACAGCGGGTAAGGTGGATGTGAAAAGAAGAAATAGGTGTGTAGCCTACGCGTTTCAGACGAAGTCCTCGTCCTTAGTCATGGCTGAAAATGAAAAGTTTGACAGCCGGGGTTGGAGCTATATCCGGTTCTATGCAGGTGAATTTGATTGCGGTTCAGAGAAATGAACATATGAAACGCAACAATGCAAAAATTTCTGTGACTCCTCAGACACCCACAGTTTCCCCATAAAAAATTACATCAATTGCAACAGCGAATCAGTGATCTATATTCTTGAATGCACAACATGTAATTTGAAGTATATTGGCTGCACCAATCGCAAATTCAAACTAAGATTTTTGGAACATTTAGGCTATATTAGGAACCCCAATATCTTGAACACCTCCAATGCAGCCAAACATTTTATTAAACATCACAACAGATCCACTGATTCCCTGAAATGTTATGCCATCGAAAAGGTTAACTCACCCAAACGGGGAGGAAATCTGAAGCACAAAATTTTGGGAAGGGAAGCTTTTTGGATTTTTCGTCTCAATACCAGACATCCCCATGGTTTGAATTTGAGAAAGGAACTTATGTTTCACTATTAAAATGGCTCTCACACATCATTTAAAATACATCGTTTTAGTTCATACTAGATAGGCATAGCTAAAATGAAAAGAGCAAAATACATTACACACCTAAAACCCAAATAGATAGTTTGATAACCAGCCCATAATTATAATTATGCTTGTTTTATTACCAATGTACAAGCAATATGTACATTTTAGGAATCAATTATCATCAACATAAATAATTAGATTTACATCTTTTTAATACACTAAGGTCAGCTCCTTTCTCTCCATTTTTTATTTTTCATCAATAGAATCAGCTGCCCATATTCTATTGTCTGATGGACAAATATTGTTTGCTTCTAGGTATTTCCACGAACTATAAACATTGTTTTATATAATATATTCAAATAATAAATATATAAAGTCGACATGAGATTAGAACACAAATCCAGAAGTTCATGATCCAAATTCTTGAAGGACACTCACGATTATATAAAAGTATTCTCAGTTTAGTATCTCTCCATAACAACAATGTTTACTGTATTCATACAGGTTGTTATCTATTGATGCTATGTATTGATCGTCATATTATTGACCTAAATTCTATGGATTCCGTTTCCTTGGGATTCATAGTCAATGGTTGCCGGTCTATGACAACATAGTCCAACACACATTGCGACATATCGCATTCATGGCCATGTCATTGACACATGAATGAATTTATATTTATATCCATCGTTTCTGTCCTGCATAAAATAATAATTATTCTACGGCAGACTAGGTTTTTTGCTGCACTCAAATTAATCAATTAATTGATATACATTTATGGTTTTTGTTATGTGATACGAGATGTGTTTTATCTGATCAGCAGTCTAGTATAGACCTATAGATATATACATTAATGTTTGTCACTTTTAATCTATTTTAAGCATTTTCTTTGTACTGTATTCACACCATTTTTTCACTCCATTACAATATGTATGACATGCAGGGGTTTTTTCTATTAAAGCAGGAGTCATCTCCGGTTCTAATTCAATTAAACATCACTATTCTAGATCAATAACGTATACTTTTCTCTATAATTATAATTTGACATCAGTATATTTATACTATAGAAATTACGCTGATAAAATATTTTCTTACCAGGCGTAGATCGTGATGCTGCTTGCCTCGGCTTCAGTGCGTCTCAAATGAATGACGTTATGGCAAGGGGCTTATGAGTTTAGTTCTTCTCGTTAGTTTTTTATTCATTATACAGAATTTGTACCAAGTTTTATTTCATCTCAATACTCGGAAGTCCAAAAATTTGTTATTTGTTTAATATCATTTGCATTGTTGCGTTTCATATGTTCATTTCTCTGAACCGCAATCAAATTCACCTGCATAGAACCGGATATAGCTCCAACCCCGGCTGTCAAACTTTTCATTTTCAGCCATATCTAAGGACGAGGACTTCGTCTGAAACGCATAGGCTACACACCTATTTCTTCTTTTCACATCCACCTTACCCGCTGTGGGAAGCCTGACTCCCGGTTTTACATTTATTCAATAAAATTGGAACCAGATTCCATTTTAACCTATCATTGGAATATCCTTCATATTTTTGCGCTGGATCTCATCCACTCCTTTTGCTACATTCCTACCAACGTGTGCCGACACGAGGATCCGTGCGCAGCAGGCATTGGAAATCCATTTGCCCTAAGGTGAGCTGGAGGTTTCCTCCCATACATTTTCTGCTCCTATAGCTACTCTGGATAGAATTGGATGCGTTGTCTCAGTAGACAGTATCACACATGAAAGGCTTAGATACAGTGGCTCAGCAGACAGTATCACACATGAAAGGCTTAGATATATGGCCCCAGCAGACAGTATCACACATGATACGCTTAGATACATGGCCCCAGCAAACAGTATCACACATCATAAACTTAGGGCTCATTCAGACGAGCCTGAATCTCGTCTGTGTGCTGTGCGTTGAAACAAAGCACGGCACACGCCCCATTGATTTCAATGTGGCTATTCACACATGCACAAGTTTTTACGCAGTGAGTGCCCATTACGTGAAACTCACTGCATGTCCTATATTAGTGCGTTTTCATGCACCTAGTCAATGGGTGACTAAAAACCATGGACAGCACACGGACGACATCCGTGCGCTGTCCATCTTTCACGCATCAGTTACATTGCTTGCAAGTGCGTGAAAAACACATGCCACACGCAAAGCAGACTGATGCAAAACGCAGGACACACTGATGCAAAACGCAATGCACACAACGAGATTTACGCAGGCTTTTTACACACATAAATCTGTCACGCTCGTTTAAATGTAGCCTTAGATACAGGGCCCCAGCAGTAAGTATCCTTGTACTAACCCTCAGGGGCAAATTTGGCATTTCTGGGGCCCCAAGCAAAGTTATGTCTCGGGGCCCTAATCAAAGACACCTGTAGAGCGTTCCCCACACAATGCCCCCTGTATATATTGTCACAAACCCCCCTGTATGGTTCCACACACAGTCACCCTGCCATACATCCCCCGTGTAGACAGTGCCATGCAGTCCCCTGTAGGTAGTCCCACATATCCTCCTTGTCTCAGCAGACAGTATCATACATGATAGGCTTAGACGCATGGCCCCAGCAGACAGTATCACACATGATAGGCTTAGATACATGGCCCCAGCAGTCAGTATCACACATGATAGACTTAGACACAGGGCCCCAGCAGTAAGTATCCTTGTACTAACATGTGTGGACGTGTATGTATATGTGTGTATATGTATGTGTGTGTGCATATATATATATATATATATATATATATATGAGACAGCATTTCTGTAGCACCCTGACCCTATAGCTATGGATAGGATTAGATACAGTGACTCAGAAGACAGTATCACACATGAAATGCTTAGATATAGGGCCCAGCTCGCTAACATTGTGGCTCCAGCGCTGGACCCAGGAATGGTAAGTATAATAATTGTTTTGCTTTTTTATGTTTTACAAATTTATTTTTGTGTTTGTGTTTTACAGGTTCGGTTGTTGGACTATCTCGGATTCGAGGACTACTTCAATGACGGCTTTTTTTATTCCCAATAAAATGGTTAACGATGATTGTGTGTTTTTTTTATATTTCCATAAAATATTTTTTTTATGTCCTTGTATTTTTTTAAACTTTATTACTACTGCCTTATTAATAGCTGGTGGCTGATTAACAGCATCCACTACTAAAGCGCAGTTTAGTGTTAGCCGGTGCAGAGGCTAACACTAATCCCATTATTACCCCGGTACCCACCGCCACCAGGGGTGCTGGGAAGAGCTAAGTACGATCCTGTACCCGATCATTTGTAGCGATGGGCGGGCACTGGGGCGGCCACAGACTGGTGTTATTAGGCTGGGAAAGGCCAAAAACAGTGGCCCTTCTCACCCTGGTAATGCTAGGCCGCTGCTATGTTGTATCTGGCTGGTTATGAAAAATGGGGGGGGGGGTTATGTCGTTTTTTTCCAATTAAAAATAAATTTAAAAAAATGATGTGGGGTCCCCCACAATTTTCATAACCAGACAGCTACAAGACTGCAGCAGCCTAGCATTACCAGGGTGGGAAGGGCCGCCCCTGTGCCCTACCATCGCTACAGGTGGTCAGGTACTGGATCGTACCTGGCTCTTCCCAGTACCCCTGGCGGTGGTGGGTACCAGGGTAATAATGGGGGTTAGTGTTAGCCTCTGCACTGGCTAACACTAAGCTCCGCCTTAGTAATGGACGCTGTCAATTAGCCAGCAGCCATTATTGAAGCGGTAGTAATAAAGTTTAAAAGAAAATACAAAGACATAGATAAAATATTTTATTGAAATAACCCCCCCACAACCATCATTAACCATTTTATTGAAAATTAAAAAAGCCGTCATAGAAGTAGTCCTCGAATCCGACGAAGTACAATGACTGACCTGTAAAAAAAACATTCAAAAAAAGCCATTAGTAACACATGTGGTAGCCTAAGATACAGGGCCCATTTGTGATACCGTCTGTTAGACCATGTATCTAAGCCAATCTTATACTATATAAGATTACAGTCTGCTGGGGCCCTGTATCTAAGCTTACTATGTGGTAAGCTTAGATACAGGGCCCATCAGACAGGATCAGACATGGGCCATGTATCTAAGAATACCATGTGGTGGGCTTAGATACAGGGTCCATTTGTGATGCAGTCTGTTAGACCCTGTGTCTAAGCCTACCATAAGGTAGGCTTAGATACAGGACCCCAGCAGACAGTAACATTAGACTTACCCTCCTCTTCGGCTCCGGGTGCAGTGGATGTCCCGACACCATCTATCGTCTTGACGTCATCCGCGGCGCACAGCGTCGTGACGTCATGACGCGAGAAGACGTCAGGACTTCCGCTGCGCTCAAGAAGGAAGGTGGGTTAGTATGTGTAGTTACTATAGTAACAGGGGCCCGTGTATTTTATTACATAGGCCCCTATTATTATTGCAACTTTTATAGATGCGACCGCTGCGACCCTTATGTGGCAGTCGCCGGGGATCCGGGCCAAAGATCCTGGACTTGGGCCTCGAAGGCCTGGTACTAGCGACGCCCCTGAATATATTGTTTTATATGTTTAAGTATTTAAGTACTTTGCACAATAAAAGCGGTTTAAGTTCAAAGATTTATTTTTGTGTCATCACATTCCGAGAGGCATAACATTTTTACTTTTCTGTTGTTGTTTGAAGGACGAGTTGTAATTTTTATTGCCACCATTTTTGGGCAGATATAATGTATTACCTTTAATAAAAGCATTTTTGGGGGAATAAGAAAAATGCGGCATCAATTTTTTTAAATATTTTTTTTTACGCCGTGAACGGTTGGTTATAAATAATATGTTAACTTTATTCTATGGGTCATTACAATTGCAGCAATACCATATATATTTGCTTAAACAATTACATATTTTTAATGAAAGAACGTGCTTATGTTTTTTTTTGGGGGGGGGTTTTGCTAAACGTTATTTTACATTTTTTTGTTATACTAGCGGACTTGAAGCCGTGTTTGATAACATACACAATACTTTGGAATACTTATTTTTCTAAATATCACTGTATCACTAACATGACCTAATTGGCAGATGTCCCTAGAAGACCTTGGGCCTTTGTTAGGCCTCGGCTAACATCCATCAATCACATCGTGGGCACGCAGATAGGTTGACAGAGGGTGTCCTCTCCCTCTTTGAAACTCCTTTGATGCCGTGGTTGCTATTGACTATGGCATCTAAGCAGGGCCAATTAAAGCTTTTCTGCTACCTTAGGCGAAAATTGAAATAGCGCCCCCCAGATCTTGATTGACATCCCCCTGGCTGTTCTACATCATTAGCAGCCTCACAAAAAAAAAAAAAACTTACCACCCATCATCTTGCTGCAGATCATACAGTCACTACAGTGCTGATTAGAGGCAGAACAAACATTTACATTAAGTGACTCACAGGTGATGATTTCACAGATTCTAGTTCTTCATCTTTTTTTGTCTCCATCTGGTGCAGACCTTTATATTGACTTCCCCCAGGCACCTCCCATTTCTGCAGTTTGCCGCTCAGATGTCTTCAGCTTCTCACTTTTCAAACTTTTCTGCACCTATAAATGAAGATAAACTTCTCATGGTGCCACACACGACGCCCCTAAATGTAATAGCACCATCCACTGCACCTCGTATTATAATGGAACCATACACTGTGTCCCTGATTATAATAGCCCCATGCACTGTGTCCCCCCATACACACAATGCCCCCTGTAGATAGTGCTCCCCATAGAGCCCTCTGTAGATAGTGCCCCACATACAGCCTCCTGTAGATAGTGCCCCACATATAACCCCTCGTAGATAGTGCCCCACATATAGGCCCCCTGTAGATAATGCCCCACATATAGCCCCCACATATAGAAAAAAACCTGACATCTGAATTGGCCCATTAACTATAATGTATCAGTGTTCAGTCCAGGTGCTGTGCACTTGGACAGCAACTGGATGTGAAAATCATTCAGTTGAATGAGTTTTAAGTAAAAATCTGTGCCACCTATTAATTAGTATGGAAATAAAATATTAAACATCTAATAGAATCATTGTATGTTAAATAATATAGAATGCAGATATATCCATGATGGTTTGCATTAAAGGGTTTTTCCCACTTTAGATATTATGCCATGAACGTATGATAGGTGGGGTCTACCTCTAGGACCCAGACCTATTGCAAGAATAGGAGTTACTGTCCTTTGTTCTGGAAGACAAGTGGGTGTCAGCAGACACATCCAGTTGATTTATCCAGAAGATTCCCAATAGGTGGAGGTCGCAAAGGCTGTAACCGCACTTGTCAGATATTTGTTTTAGACTTGTGTAAGGTACATGTCAAACAAGTAAATGTCTAAAGTGAGAAAACTATTTTAATTGCTAATTCAGTCAGTATATGATATGATAATTTAAAATATGTTCACAGAAATAGTAATTTTAATGTGACCGTGGATAATGTTATCAAAACTCTATTCGATATTGGGCTAGTCTATATTGAACTAATAGAGCCAATGATAATTCATCAAAATAAAATCAAATGCCTAGAAATTATTTTTTAATAGACTGTGCTATTATATATAGTATAAACAGTGGCTATTAATAACAAAGGACAAATAGGCTGTTACAGTAAGTATTCTTTATTTGTTCCAATTCTCCCAGTATCTGCCAATGAACCTTGTTGTCACGTATATGTCATCTGCAGGGGTACCAATCTTGCAATGAGACTCAGTAGAAAAAGAGCATTCCCGTCTAGGCATGTATTAGGTGAACTGGACAATGCAAATACATTTTAGTTTGAGAAAAGATTTATATGAAATATAGAGGTGGAGGGTTCACATTTACTGTATTTGGTTATAACTTACTAGTATAGTTTAGTTTATGGTTTATAGGTATAGTTCAGACAGTGTTTGCTCATCTCCTTCATATAGCAGTTATTACAGTATCATAATTATACATAATAAAACAGCTACTAGAACATGAATTGAGATGTTTTACTTACTATAAATAATTACTAATAATAATTGCTATATAAAGGAGAAAAACATACGTTCTTCTCTTCTCTGCTGTATCACTGATAACATTTTGTGGAATTACAGGAACCGACAAGTGGATTCTTAGGGTATGTTCACACGCTAGCTGTCATTTACGGCTGAAATGACAGACTGTTTTCAGAAGAAAACAGCTGCGTAGTTTCATCCGTAAATGCTTCTCCTTGTAATATACGAGGAGTCTGTGACGCTCGTATATCTTGAGCTGCTCTTCATTGAGTTCAATGAAGAACAGCTCAAATTACGTTACAAAGAAGTGCCCTGCACTTCTTTGCCGAGGCAGTCAATTTACGCGTCGTCGTTTGACAGCTGTCAAACGACGACGCGTAAATTACAGGTTGTCTGCACAATACGTCGGCAAACCCATTCAAATGAATGGGCAGATGTTTGCCGACGTATTGTAGCCCTATTTTCAGGCGTAAAACGAGGCATAATACGCCTCGTTTATGCCTGAATATAGGTCGTGTGAACCCAGCCTTACTTGTCACTAGATGGGACAGTGTTTGGGCATGACAAGAAGGTGCGAAACTGAAAAGGATCTTAAGACTCAAAAGAAAGTAATTTGCACATATGTTGAGAAAAAGAGCAAACACATTAAAAAATTACCAGGGTCTGAATCATGATAATTTGCTACCATTTTTTGCAGTTAAACAATTCTCTGCCAGGGCTACACCTAGACTTTTCGTAGCACTACTGATTGAATTTAACTATTAAGCTATAGCTGCAGTCCAAATAAATACATTGAGTTGCAGACAATTTTGTGAAATGCAGCTGTCACTTAATAGTTAAAATCAATTAGTAGTACTACAAAGGTCTCAGTGTAGCCCTGACCTAAGGTGTAATCCAGGTTTCATTTTTTTTTTCCCCGTAAATCAATAGTATAAGCAAGTATAAGAAACTTTGTAATATTTCTTATTAGAGAAAAAAAGCCTCTTTCTCCAGTAATCAGGCTCTTTCCTTCCTCCTAGCTTGCTTCCTAACTGCTCACTTTCTCTAAATTTACTGCTAAAATCCATGTTCTTTGAGGCAGAGATAAAGACAGCTCACTGAGGAATCTGGTTACAGCTGCCCGTAAAGTCATTGAAGAGAGGCGGGGAAAGCAGGAGGAGGGAGGTGCTGGAGGGGAGAGAGGAGATAGACACATACAGACATTTTAGTAGAATCCAGAACTGGGGTGAATCAGTAAAACACTTACTAAATGCAGCATGGTAGACATTATACAGCAGTAAGGAGCAGTGCAGCTGTGAATCAAGCAGTGGGGTGAGAAGAAACACTTACTAGAAGCTGCAGCATGTCTGTGTGTCTCACTTCTCTGTCTCCTTCCAGTAGTCTCTCTCCTCCATCTCCCCCTTCCCTCTCCATACACGTCTATGGGCAAGGGTAACCTGATCCATCAGTGAGCTTTCTCTACCTCACTGAATACGGATTTTAGCAGGGAATTAGGAGATAATTATCAATGCAGGGGGTGGAGAGTAGTCTGATAAGTGGAGAAAGAAGCATTTTTCTCTAATAAGATATATTACAAAGTTTCTTATATTTGCTTGTGCTATTGATTTATGGGGGAAAAAATAAATAAATGACAGATATAATTTAACAGTGACTCATTGTAGAAGGTTTGTAAAAAAAAACCAAGATATCCACAGCACTCACTTGCACAGAAACTTCCCACTTCAAAGGCAGCTGGATGCAAATTCTTAATCCGGAAATCCGGATATCCAATAAATATTCCTATGCTGTTAAACATTGAATTTTTATGTGAAGAGAAAAGAAATTGTGAGAGCGTGTTCAAGGAATTGGAACAGCAACTCACTGGTATTTTGAGTGGCCAGGATTGGAGTGTATATAAGGAGAAGGCTGATCAGCACTTGGATAGGTTCCGCAAATTTATTGTGCATACCAAGAGGACCAAATGGTTAAGAAACACAGAGGATTACAATAATGGAAGAGTTTTCAATGGCATATCAATACTTTTTCTCAGCAGGAGACTGCTTATTTTCTGGTTCGGAGTGGTAGAAGACTGCAACCGAGAGGACGTGGAAGACGGAAACCTCGGGGCAACTTTGGTTTTACAACCGCGGAGTCTGAATCTACGGATGACTCTAGCATCAACACCACTAGACAACCTTTTTTGGACAAAGGGGAGGTCTGCCCCGTGGAAACAACAGCAAAACCAGGAGGGATGGTCAGAAACATAGGTGGATTGAACAAGAAAAACTACGTCAGACAGACCAGATACAGTGAAGGAAATAAGTATTTGATCCCTTGCTGATTTTGTACGTTTGCCCACTGTCAAAGACATGAACAGTCTAGCATTTTTAGGCTAGGTTAATTTTACCAGTGAGAGATAGATTATATTTAAAAAAAAACACAGACAATCACATTGTCAAAATTATATATATTTATTTGCATTGTGCACAGAGAAATAAGTATTTGATCCCCTACCAACCATTAAGAGTTCAGCCTCCTCCAGACCAGTTACACGCTCCAAATCAACTTGGTGCCTGCATTAAAGACAGCTGTCTTAAATGGTCACCTGTATAAAAGACTCCTGTCCACAGACTCAATTAATCAGTCTGACTCTAACCTCTACAACATGGGCAAGACCAAAGAGCTTTCTAAAGATGTCAGGGACAAGATCATAGACCTGCACAAGGCTGGAATGGGCTACAAAACCATAAGTAAGACGCTGGGTGAGAAGGAGACAACTGTTGGTGCAATAGTAAGAAAATGGAAGACATACAAAATGACTGTCAATCGACATCGATCTGAGGCTCCATGCAAAATCTCACCTCGTGGGGTATCCTTGATCCTGAGGAAGGTGAGAGCTCAGCCGAAATCTACACGGGGGGAACTTGTTAATGATCTCAAGGCAGCTGGGACCACAGTCACCAAGAAAACCATTGGTAACACATTACTCCGTAATGGATTAAAATCCTGCAGTGCCCGCAAGGTCCCCATGCTCAAGAAGGCACATGTACAGGCCCGTCTGAAGTTTGCAAATGAACATCTGGATGATTCTGAGAGTGATTGGGAGAAGGTGCTGTGGTCAGATGAGACTAAAATTGAGCTCTTTGACATTAACTCAACTCGCCATGTTTGGAGGAAGAGAAATGCTGCCTATGACCCAAAGAACACCGTCCCCACTGTCAAGCATGGAGGTGGAAACATTATGTTTTGGGGGTGTTTCACTGCTAAGGGCACAGGACTACTTCACCGAATCAATGGGAGAATGGATGGAGCAATGTACCGTCAAATCCTGAGTGACAACCTCCTTCCCTCCACCAGGACATTAAAAATGGCTCGTGGCTGGGTCTTGCAGCACGACAATGACCCGAAACATACAGCCAAGGCAACAAAGGAGTGGCTCAAAAAGAAGCACATTAAGGTCATGGAGTGGCCTAGCCAGTCTCCAGACCTTAATCCCATCGAAAACTTATGGAGGGAGCTGAAGATCCGAGTTGCCAAGCGACATCCTCGAAATCTTAATGATTTAAAGATAATCTGTAAAGAGGAGTGGGCCAAAATTCCATCTAACATGTGTGCAAATCTCATCATCAACTACAAAAAAACATCTGACTGCTGTGCTTGCCAACAAGGGTTTTGCCACCAAGTATTAAGTCTTGTTTGCCAAAGGGATCAAATACTTATTTCTCTGTGCACAATGCAAATAAATATATATAATTTTGACAATGTGATTTTCTGTTTTTTGTTTTATATAATCTATCTCTCACTGGTAAAATTAACCTAGCCTAAAAATTCTAGACTGTTCATGTCTTTGACAGTGGGCAAACTTACAAAATCAGCAAGGGATCAAATACTTATTTCCTTCACTGTATATGGGCAAGAGACTTCCGAACTAGATCTGGTAATTAATATTTCTTCTCTTCCCTTATCTCCTGTAGAAATTAATCTTTTGTCTAAAGGTTTATTGTTTTGTCTGTTTTCCAATACTGATTGGTTCCAGATGGAACTTGATTTACATGCTTTTTTCCGTAGATTGAGATCAAAATCGTTCTTCTCAGGGACATTGGCTCTGCAGATGCATCACATAAGGTTAGTGAGGCACAACATATGGATGTATCTACTGTGTCAGACAATCGCACGCCATTTACACTGCGTAAGAGTGGCCTTTACATTAAAAGTAGGTTTCAACCATCACAAGATAATCACCTTGTGGAAGCATATATTACATTTATGCAGCAGAAGTTAAGAAAGTTAAGAGAGGCTGAAATGTCATATACTGTGAGACCCAATGTCACTGGTGAGGATCAACGTATACTCTCGGAGCTATCATCTAATAGGGCTGTCACCATAAAGCAGGCAGACAAGGTTGGTGCCCTGGTGGTAATGGATACCGATAAGTATACTAGAGAGATTAACCGCCAACTGATGGATTCTAATATGTATGAGAGGTTACTTGTGGATCCTACTATCAGATTGAACCGTGAACTCAAATTGCTAGTGGAGGAGGCTAGGCTATATGGCATTATAGATGGGGCATTCACTTATTACCTTGTGGTATCATCACCAATGATATCAATTTTGTATATCTTACTTAAGAACTTAATTGATCCGCCAGGTCTCCCGATAGTCTCGGGTCGTGGTTCTCTTTTTAACCACACAGCTATCTTTTTGGATTGCGATTGCATTCTGAGAACCAATGTGGCCCCCACTTATGCAAACATCTATATGGCTACCTTTGAGGACTGGTTTTGGTATGCCTCTAAATACTGGGGACATGTCCAGTGCCGGCTTAGGTATATTGATGACATGTTTATAGTGTGGCAGGGTACACTGGAATAATTAGATTTCTGAGTTTTTTGCAGGCGGAATTTCTGCCTCAAAAGTCAGTTTGGAAGTTTGATGCAGATTTTCCTCTTCCTGTACGCCGATTTGCCATTAACCGCCGCGGGCATAAAACGCAGCGAAATACGCTTTCTCTGCCTCCCATTGAAGTCAATTGGAGGTCAGAGGCGTAAATGCCTGAAGATAGGGCATGTCCCTTCTTAGTCCCGCTAGGCGGTTTTATGGCTCGCAGGAGAAAACCGCCCCCGCCTCCCATTGAAATCAATGGGAGGCATTTTAGGGTAGTTTTCGACGAGTTATGCGGCGCGGCTTCCGCGTCAAAAAACTCGTCAAAAAACTCAGTGTGAACATAACCTAAAAGTGTTTATCCACTTTCAGTGAATCAACGATAATAGTGCATAGGTGTGCACAATAATAGTTTTTATAAACTTGTATTACTGAATAAAGCCTGTGCTGCCGGCCGCTCATAACTCTGCAGTTAGAGGCAGAGACAGAGACTGTTCTGCATACAGGAGACATGCAAACGAGCAGCACGCTCTGTCTCTAACTGCAGAGTTATGAGCAGCTGGCAGCGCAGGTTTTACAGAGTCCATGCTGCTGCTAGAAGCAAAATTGGTAATACAAGTGATTTAGAAAATTGATTATAGAGAACACTTCCAGACTATAATTGTTTGTCAGTGAAAGTGGAGGTACGCTTTTAATACTGTATCTGTTCTGTGCAGCAGCAGTTCTTGTTACATAGTTAAGTCAAGTTAGTGTTTTCAGAAATACTACCAGTGCCACGAGCATCACCAGAAAGACAGCGGGAGATTAGGGAGTTAAATAAGTGGTTAGAAATTGGTGCAGGAAGGAAAGGTTTGGGTTCATGGAGAACTGGGCTGACTTCTCTGTCTCTTTCTCTGTATCTAAATGGGGAGGTTGCAGCTGTGCTGGGGGAAAGAATGGTTAGACGGCTGAAGGAGCTTTTAAACTAGGTTCTGGGGAGGGAAGGTGGGGATACACAATTGGGGTTAGATGGAGTACTTAGAGAGTGGGATGCAGAAGGGGATAATGAGAATTCATTGGGGGCTGGGGTTAGCAAGCTGAGTAGGGAGGTGACTAGGAATAAACACGGACCTAAGAATATTAAAGGTGTCGGTAAGATTAAATGTATGCTGGCGAATGCAAGAAGTCTTGCAATTAAAATGGACACGTTGGAGTTTCTAATGACCGACATGGATTATGATGTAGTGGGCATAACAAAAACCTGGCTGGATGAGAGCCATGACTAGGTAACAAATGTGTGGGGGGGGGGCTACACCATATTCAGTAGGGATGGAAAAGATAAAAAAGGTGGAGAGGTTTGTCTGTTTGTAAAATCCAGCCTAAGACCAGTCCAGAATGAAGACATTGGGGGAGACTGTGACAGTGTGGAGTTTTTATGGGTAAATATTCACAGAACGGTTAATAATGGTAAACTGCTAATTGGAATTTGTTATAAGCCACCAAACATAGTGGAACAGGCGGAGGATGAAATGCTGAAACAAATACAAAATGCAGCAAAGAATAATGGGGTCCTTATTGTGGGGGATTTTAACTATCCTGACATTAACTGGGAGATAGAGGCTGCTGAATGTGCTAAAACTTTTTATACACAATTCAAGACAATTATTTCCCTCAGTTGGTTAATAAACCAACCAGTGGGGATAATGTGCTGGATCTGGTCTTATCTAATAGACCAGACATAATATCAGATGTGGAGGTCCGAGAGCGGTAATAGTGACCACAATATGGTACGTTTTAATAATTTTCAATAAAGCAATACGAAGGGGAGCAACAAAAAACTGGAATTTTGGGACAGCAAAATTCAATCAACTGAGGGAAACACTTCATATTGTTGACTGGGATAATGTAATGGTAAATAGGAATACTGAAGATAAATGGTGAGCTTTTAAAGATCTATTATCATGAATTGTGTAGTAACGTTATACCCACTGGTAACAAAATGTCTAGGAATAAAAGGAGACCAATATGGACGAATAGGGAATTACTGAATATAACAATACAAAAAAAAAAAAGCATTGAAAACATTGAAGGCTGAGGGCTCAGCAAAAGCCTTCCAAATTTACAAAGATCTCAATAGAAAATGTTAAAATGAAATCAAGTTAGCAAAGTTATCTACAAAAAAACAAATCACTAACGACATCAAAATAAATACCCAAATAATGTATAAATATATTAATGCCAAAAAGAACAAATCTGATAATTTTGGCCCTCTTAAAGATGACCATGGGAATACAATTGTAGAGGACAAAGAGAGGGCTGAGATATTAAACATGTACTTTTCCTCTGTGTTCACTGATGAGCTGCCAGCACCAGATATTCAGGGGGAAAGTGATAAAGGTTCCCCACCCAATATTACCAGCTTACACAGGAGGAAGTACAGCTACGTCTGAGCAAATTAAATATTGATAAATCCCCTGGCCCAGACGGCATTCATCCACGAGTATTAAGGGAATTGAGCTCAGTATTGGACAGACCATTGTATCTCATCTTCTTAGACTCTCTTGTAATAGGTTCAGTGCCACAGGATTGGGGGACGGCTGATGTTGTACCAATATTTAAGAAGGGTAAAAAGGTGGAACCGAGTAACTACCGTCCAGTAAGTTTTACATCTGTGGTATGTAAAATATTTGAGGGTATTCTAAGAGATTAACTACAAAAGTATATAGCCGAGAAAAGTCTAGTTACTGTTAACCATCATGGATTCATGAAAAAGAGGTCGTGCCTAACCAACATGCTCGGTTTCTATGAGGAGGTAAGTGCAAATCTGCATGTTGGTCATGCGGCTGATGTGATTTACTTGGACTTTGCAAAAGCTTTTGATACTGTTCCACACAACAGTCTTGTTCTGAAGCTACAGGCACAGGGACTGGAGGAACGTGTATGCAAGTGGTTAAGGGACAGAAAACAAAGAGTTGTCAAAAATGGAACTTACTCAAAATGGGTTGAAGTCAGCAGCGGGGTACCACAAGGATCGGTGTTAGGTCCAATTCTTTTTAATCTCTTTGTTAATGACCTTGTGGATGGGATTGATAGCAAGGTGTCAGTTTTTGCTGACGATACAAAACTTTGTAGGATACTTAATACTGAACTTGACTATAAAATATTACAGAAAGACCTAGATAAGCTGGCAGCATGGGCAAAAACATGGCAAATGAAATTTAATGTTGATAAATGTAAAGTAATGCACTTAGGGTGCAATAATAGCATTAATTCATATACATTAGGGGATAACTGAACAAGAGAAGTACCTGAGTATTCTGGTAAAAAAAATAAGCTATGCAGCAGCACTCATTGTCAGGCAGCAGGTGCAAAAGCAAATAGGATTTTAGGGTGTATAAAAAGAGAGATAAAATCCCGGGATTCAAATGTAATATTACCACTCTATAAATCCCTTGTATGGCCACATCTAGAATATGGAACTCAGTTTTGGGCTCCACATTGTAAAAAGGACATAGGAGGACTGGAGGGGGTTCAAAGGTGGGCAACGAGATTATTAAATGGGATAGGAGGTGTCGCTTACAATGAAAGGCTAGAAAAATTGGCCTTGTTCAGCATGGAACAAAGACGTCTTAGAGGGGATCTTATTAATATGTATAAGTATATGTGTGGTCAATACAGAGAACTAGCACATGATCTGTTCCTTCCAAGGACTCTACACAGGACAAGGGGACACCCATTGCGTGTGGAAGAAATATGTTTCAGACATCAATATAGAAAAGGGTTCTTTACAGTTAGAGTGGTCAAGCTATGGAATGCCCTTCACCAAGAGGTAGTGATGGCAGATATTATGTCAGCATTTAACCCCTTAATGACCGGGCCTGAAAAGACCTTAATGACCAGCTAAATTTTTCTGGTTTTGCCTCTCTGCGTTTCAGCAGCCATAACGTTTTTATTTTTTCATTGACGTGGCTGTATGAGGCCTTGTTTTATGCGAGAGAAATAGTATTTTTTTTTCACACAGTTTGGGGGTAAAAAAAAAATTTTTTACGGCGTGAATATAGGAAAAAGCGATTCTCTGAATCGTTTTTTTTGTTTATTTTTTATCCCGTTCACGTTTCACGCTAAATAACCCATTAGATTAATTCTTCAGGTTATTACGGTCGTGTAGATACCTAATATGCGTAGGTTTTTTGTTTTTATTTAGTGTAGGGGCAATAAAATGTATTTAATGCAAAATAAAGACTCTTTTTGTGACTTTTTTTATATATTTATTTGTTTTGTTACTTTTTTTTTTTTTAATCCCATCAGGGGATAACTTTATTTGTAACTTTATTTTTTACTTGTAATGTATTAGCATACTTCTGTACGCTAATACATTACACTGTGTCACTATGACACAGGCTGCTGATCGGGCAGCACATAGTGTGCCCGAACAGCAGGCACATGGAACAGACAGCCCTGGGGTCCTTTGTAGGTCCCCAGGGCTGACTGCAGAGGGATTTCCCATTGTTTGATTGCATCACTGGAATCCCAGTGATGCGATCAAAGAGGGGAATTCCCTTTGATCTTGCCGCGGTCACGGACCGAGGTAATCAAAGGGTTAAACAGCTGGAGTCCGAATGTGTGCCGACCCCAGCTGTGTTCAGGAGGCTGCTCTAAGAGCAGGAGCTGTTAGTAACAGCTCCTGCTTAGAGGATGAGTGCTCACATGAGCGCTCATCAGCCTGATCTTCAGTGACGCCAAAAGACGTCTCTGTAGATTAAGCACCCGCACCGCCTGACGTCAAAAGACAGTGGGCGGTCGGGAAGGTGTTAAAAAAGGCTAGATGTTTATTTATTTACGAATGGCATTGAGGGATATAATGAATCAAGTAATGAATGGCAAGTAGTTTATTGAGAAAGGTTGAACATGATGGACCTATGTATTTTTTCAAACTATGTAACTATGTAGCTATATAACAGAGGCATATTTGTGTCCATTATACTGAAATTAAATGGAAGTGAGCTATGTAAATATATTCTGTTTTAAACCCTTCCCGCTTTGGCCACTTTTGACCTTCCTGACAGAGCCTCATTTTTCAAATCTGACATGCTTCAATTTATGTGGTAATAACCTCGTAATACTTTTACCTAACCGAACGATTCTGAGATTGTTTTCTCGTGACACATTGGACTTTATGTTAATGGTAATACACGGTAGGGCTCAGAAAGGAAGGAGCACCATTTGGCTTTTGTGAGTGCAGATTTAGCTGGATTGTTTTCTGGGCACTATGTCGCAAAGCACCTCAAGGTATGGAAACAACGCCCCTCAAGGTATTCACGCATGTTAACCCCGCAGGTGTTTTGGTTTCAACTGTATTTTTATTGAAAGGTTTTTCAAAATACACACAAGACATAAAGATGTGTCGGCAGGCCACACGATCCATTTGACAGCTTTCAACAGGTAGACACAGAGAACAACTCAAATTCACATTTCAAAAGGGCAGCCATTACCAATAAGAAATGATTATATTTCGAACCAATAGGAAGTCAAAACACTATTAGAAAATCCAATCAGACAAGACAAGACACAGGGAGAAAGACAAAAGGGAGGGGATAAGAAATCAGTCAAAGATCTAACTTAGAGATATCGGTAGCCAATACTTGTCCCAAACCACTTTAAATCTGTCCAGTGTGTTGTCAAGTGAGGCCATCATAAGTTCCATAGTGCAAATTTCCTTAATCCTAGTCAGTAAGTCGGTATTAGAGGGAGATGTAGTTTGTCTCCATTTCCAAGCAATCAGAGTTTTAGCAGCAGTAAGAAAGTGACAGAAAAGTCGAGCTGAGGGCTTCTCCAATAACCTAGAAGGGACATTCAATAGATAATGAAGAGAGTCTAGAGGAATATCCTGCTGTAACACCGCCACCGCCAAATTCCTAACCTCCAGCCAAAACTGTTGTACCAGGGAGCAGCTCCAAAAGATATGGAACAGGTCTCCCCTCTGATCTCGACATCGTGAACAATTCTGACGAAATACCTGGATTGAAGCTATGCAAGAGGGCAGGGGTATGATACCAAAACATAAAGATTTTATATTGATTTTCTTTGTATGCTGAACAAAGGGAAGTTTTAGCTGCTTGTGACCAGATGATCTGCCATAACGAGAAAGGGATGGATTTATCCAACAGGGTTTCCCACTTTGACATATATCTATGCATAGGTGGAGAGTTATCCGGGGATAGCAGTATTGTGTAAATAGCAGATATAAGCCCTTTAGTAGTGGTAGTATGGTGACAACATTTTTCAAAGTTTGTATGTTTCGTGATCCGAGTGGATCCAAAAGTTTGTTGTATGTAATGCCTAATTTGAAGATAGTGGAAAAATGTAGAAGAGGGGATGTTATGATGCTGTTGGAAATATGAAATTGGGTGAAGATCTAACGTATAAGGATCAACCATATCGGCCAGGTGGAACACCTCTGCCCCCCGTCCACAATCTGACCATTCGGGAAGTAGTACCCCCTGGAATAGTAGGGGTATATAGAACCGAAGTCAAAGGCGGACAATCTGACGCCAAATGAAAGCGTCTTTTGCACGCTTCCCATACTTCTCACTGAAAGCGCATGGGACCCAGCAGAGATGAAGAAGGCAAGGCCAGCGGGTCACCCTATAACAAAGAATTAGGATGAACAGGAGCCATCCACAATTTATCTATTTCAGTCCACTTGTTGTATGCTTGAAGGGACACCCAACAGGGAATTCGACGGAGATGGAACGCCCAGTAATACTTCACAACGTCAGGGACAGACAACCCCCCAGCAGATCGACTAGATAATAAAACATATTTTGGGATTCTATGTCTGCCCGAGTGTCATATGAACCTGAGGATGGAAGACTTCAATGCCCTCAACTCCCCCATGGGTACTGCCACTGGTAGGGTCTCAAAGAAATACAACAGTTTAGGCAGCAGGGTCATTTTGACCGCTGCAATACATCCAAAAAAGAACATGGGGAGAGAACCCCACCTGGCCATAAGTCTAGGCAGTTCTACAAAAAAGGAGGGCAATTGGCCTTGTAAACTGATGTGTAAGAGGGGGTGATTTGGACTCCTAAATAAGTCAGGGAGACCTCTTTCCAATTTTAAGTGTAGTTTTGTTTGAGGAGCAATAGAGTGTGGTGTGGGACATTAATAGGGAGCGCTTCCGTTTTAGAGGTGTTAGTTTTATACCCTGAAAGCCTCCCATATCTATAGATAACGTTAGTAAGGGTAGATAGAGAGGTATAACGTTTAGTGATAGTCAAAAGAACGTCATCTGAAAATAATGAGACCTTGAACTCTTTATTTTGTATTTTGACCCCCCCCCCCCCCCGCTATATCTATGGATTGTCGTATTTGAGCTGCAAGGGGTTTAATACAGAGCACAAATAGAAGAGGTGATAATCGGCAGCCCTGACACATGCCATTCCAAATCTGGAACGGAGGGGAGGTGGAGTGCAGAAGTCTAATTGCTGCCGTTGGATTAGAATAAAGACCACGCAGGGCCATCGAGAAAGGACCCAAAATCCCATACGAACTCATATTTTCAAACATAAACGGCCATACCAAGCGATCAAACGCCTTCTCCGCATCCAGGCTAAGAAGGATCCTCTTGCTTGTGAAGGGCATCAATAATATCAAGGGTCCTCCATGTGTTATCTCCCCCTTGTCTAAGGGGCACAAAGCCCACCTGGTCTTTATGGATCAAAGATGAGAGCCAGACATTAAGTCTATTTGCAAGGAGACGAGTACAATTTTTTAGATCAGAGTTCAAAAGAGCTATGGGTCTATAATTGGAGCAATCTGCGTGATCCTTACCCGGTTTAGGGAACAGTGTAATGTGAGAATGCAGGAACGTTTGAGGGATGGGAGATGGGAGAACCCTGTAGGAAGGCATTAAACAAGGAAACCATCTTTGGAACCAAGATCTCCGCGAAAGTCTTATGATATATATACCTGAAGCCATCCGGCCCAGGGGCTTTACCACCAGGGAGGTCCTTCAGAATGTCATATAACTCCTCCGAAGAGATCAAGGCATTCAAAGAAGAAAGCTCTGCAGCAGTTAGTCTAGGAAGATCACACGAGGAGAGGTATGTTTGTAGTGTTTCCCGCCAATGGTCCGGGTCAGAGGGTAGTGCGGTTGGCAAATGATATAAGGATTTATAGTAATCTTGAAAGAGTGTGGGTATCGTATCTGGGTGATGTTGGAGGAGGCCCGTGTTATCTCGAACAGCCTGCGAAGTGCGAGCAGTCGTCTGATTCTTCAAGAGACGGGCTAGGAGTGAATGGGCTTTGTTGCCCTTGTCATAATATCTCTGTTTCGTGTAAAGGAGTGATTTTTCCACGCCTTTCATGGCTATATCTTTAAGCTGTGCTCGGGCCTCTATTAACTTCCGCAGGGTCGGCACCATTGGCCGAGCTTCCATCACCCTTTCTAGTTTGGTAATTTTCTGTAAGAGAGCCTCCTTTTTGGCTCTAGAATCTCTTTTTAATCTAGAACCCATGGCCATGCAGTGTCCCCTCATCACTGCCTTATGGGCTTCCCAGAGGGTAGAAATGGATTGAACCGAGCCATCATTAAGTTCATAAAATTTGCGCATGTGAGTAGCTAGGCCGTCCCTAAGGGTGGGGGATTTAATTAAGGATTCATTTAAATGCCAATGGCAGGCTCTTGTGGACGGTCTACCGACCTGCAGATTTACCGAAACCGGTGCATGGTCCAACCAGGATATAGGGTCAATGACCGCTGACTGAAGTAGTTGGAGAGCAGGGACATTACCAAAAAAGTAGTCTAGTCGGGTATGCGTGTTATGAGTGTGGGAAAAAAAGGTATAAGACCTATCGCCAGGATGATCAACTCGCCACAAGTCATAAAGGTGATGTTCTCTAATCAGTTGCCTGAAGCGAGGAGAAAGTCCCACGAGAACGGGATGGGGCATTGTGTGTGAGAGAAGCTCTGTCCATGAATGCAGAAAACGGGATATTGAAGTCACCACCTATCAACCATGTTCCCCTAGAGAGATTTTGTATTTTGGAGAATATTCTACGCAAAAATAGGAGTTGAGAAGTGTTAGGGGAATATACATTACTCAAAACAATGGGCTGACCAGATAGAGTCCCTTCCAAAATCTACCCCCAGGATCTAAGTGCGATATATGGACCTGGAGAGGACACGTACTGGATATCATAATGGCAATCCCTGCCCTCTTACGGCCAGAAGTGCTTGGCTGAATATACAACAGGATATGTTCCCCGGGCAAAACAAAATGAACCAGAAGAATCCAAATGAGTCTCCTGCAGAAAGGCAACCTCAGCTCCAAGTGATTTCAGTTCCCTGAGAACTAAGCGCCTCTTCACATTGGAGTTGATCCCCTTCACGTTAAGCGTGACAAATTTAACCATGGTTATATATGTAGGGAAGAAAAGTGAGGTAAATCCCCCGGGTATCTCAGGATCGGCGAAGCACAATCTCTCCTAGCAGTGAGGGAGAACGGGAAACCCCAACGATATACAATGTCGTGATCCCGCAGGGTAGCAAGAAGGGGACAAAGCATTCGTCTTTTCTGAAGAGTAATCCAGGAGAGGTCCGGGAACAACTGAATCGTGGCACCTCCATAAGCAAAGTTTTTATGTTGCCTGGCTTTGAGCATAATGTCCTCCATGGTACGGAAATCCTGTACACAGCAAATTACATCCTGAGGTTGAGAAGTGATAGACTTCTCATTCAATGCCCGATAGGCTCTGTCCAGCAGTATTTTATGAGAGGGAGGCGCTCCCAGAACGTCGTTAAAGATAGTCTCTAACATTAGATGGAGGTCTTCCACCCCCGAGGCTTCAGGAATACCTCTAACCCTAATATTGTGACGACGTCCCCTATTATCCAAGTCCTCTAAGTGCAATTGCATGTCTCTAATTGAGGCGAGTTGAGAAGACATAGTAGTTTGAAGAGCAGATACATGACGTCTGGTAGTATCATGGTCATCTTCCAGAGTTTCCACCCTGGTGGCGATTTGATGCATATCCTGATATATCGCCATTAATTCCAAGTGAAATGTTTCCTTCACCTCTTGCATCATATTCTTGAAGTCACTTTTGGTGGGCAATTGTGAAAAGCATTCTCGCAATATTTGCGGCATGTCAGAGGGAGGTGCATCAGGTGCATCATGATCAGAATCCGAGGCCGACATGAGGGGATTCTGTGTAAAAGCTGACAAAGATGGCATAAATACGGGTCCGGTGTCACCAGTATTCCACCCGTATTTACGGGCACGTTTTCGCTGCAAAATTGAACTGCACTAATCGGCAGCCCCTTCTCTCTATCAGTGCAGGATAAAGAGAAGGGGCAGCCCTTTCCGCAGTAAAAGTAAAAGAAATTCAGACTTACCCGGCCGTTGTCTTGGTGACGCGTCCCTCTTTCGACATCCAGCCCGACCTCCCTGGATGACACGGCAGTCCATGAGACTGCTGCAGCCTGTGATTGGCTGCAGCGGTCACATGGGCTGAAACGTCATTCTAGGAGGCCGGACTGGAGGAAGAAGCAGGGAGTTCTGGGTAAGTATGAATGTCTTTTTTTTTTTTTACAGGTTGATCTATATTGTGATCGGTAGTTTCTGTCCAGGGTGCTGAAAGAGTTACTGCCGATTGTTTAACTCTTTCAGCACCCTGTGACTATTCACTGACGTTGCCTAGCAACGCTCCCGTAATTACGGGTGCACACACGTAGTCACCCGTAATTACGGGAGTCCCATAGACTTCTATGGGCCTGCCCGTGCCGTTATTACGGCCTGAAATAGGACATGTTCTATATTTTTCAACGGCACGGGCACCTTCCCGTAAGCATACGGGGAGGTACCCGTGGCCAATAGAAGTCCATGGGCCCGTAAAAACGTGCCGTAATTACGGCCCGTAATTACGGGCGTTTTTACGTTCGTGTGCATGGTGCCTAAGGGACTTGAAGGCCAACTGTCAGATTCTTTTTCAAATACATTGCACTACCAATGTAGCGCAATGTATTAGATCTGTCAGTCATTCACTGATATCAAGTCGATTAGACTTCGCCTCTGGGCGGGGCCTAATCTGCTTCCAAAATGGCAAAGCAGGAGGCCATTGTTAGGCCTCCTGTTGCCATAGTAGCAGTCGGCAGTCCTGCGTTTGCAGGGCAGAGCTGCCGATCTGCTGCCAACCACTAAGATGCAGCGAGCGCTGCATCTAAGGGGTTAATGGCAGGGATCGGAGCTATCTCCAGTTCTTGCCATTACAGGTGGATGTCAGCTCTAACATACAGCTGACATCCACCACTGATGACGCGGCTCATCTCTTGAGCCAGCTCCATCTTGTCAGCGGCTACGGAAGCCTTTTAGGCCCCGCCTCCGGTCGGGGCCTGAAAGTCTTCGGTACCAGGCATACTAGGATGCCAGTGTTAGGCCTCCAGTTGCCTTGGTAGCCACCAGCATCCTGGCAATTTCATTGTTGGGGTGCCGATGAGCTGCAAACACCTTAAATGCAGCGATCTCTTTTGACTGCTGCATTTAAGGGGTTAATGGCGGGGATCAGAGCAAACTTCGGTCTTCACCATTACCCCAGGTGTCAGCTATAACATGCAGTTGACACACGGGGATGGTGGCACCGACTCAGCTTCTGAGCCGGTGTCCACCATTTGTCGTATGGATACGGCAAAATAAGGGAAGCACTAGCTTTCCGTGACGTATCCATACGACAAATGATGGGAAGGGGTTAAAAATGACTATGCCATTGCTTCCGGCAAAACGACAGGTCCTGTGCACAAGAGAGACAAACCGAAACCATGGGCACAGGATCCGTCACTAGAGATGAGCGAACTTATCAAAAGTTTGGTTCGGCTAGTTCGCCGAATTTCACAAAAAAGTTCGGTTCGGACCGAACTAGTTCGGACCGAACCTGTCACTTCCCTGCGCCGAGCATGCTACTGTCCGGGGTGCTGATAGAGTTAATGGGCTGCACTAACTCTTTCAGCAACCTTGACAGTACATGCTCGGCGCGCGGAAAATACAATTTAAATGTAATAAAAAAATAAAAATTATAAGTTCGTACTTACTTTCCTCCTGTCCGGCCTCCAGCGATGACGTTTCATCCCTTTCGCCGCTGCAGCCAATCACAGGCTGTAGTGGCGGTCACGCACGTCAGGATGACGCTTCATCCCACGTGACCACCTCTGCAGCCAATCACAGGCTGCAGCGGCGACATGGATGAAACGTCATCGCTGGAGGCCGGACAGGAGGAAAGTAAGTATGAACGTATTATTATTTTTTTTTGGCATGTATGTATGTTTGCATGTATGTATGTATGTTGTATGTTGTCATGTATGTATGTATGTATGTATGTTGGCATGTATGTATGTTGGCATGTATGTATGTATGTGCATGTTTGTATGTATATTTGCATGTATATATTTGCATGTATGTATGTATGTTTGCATGTGTGTATGTTTGCATGTATGTATTTTTGCATGTATGTTGTCATGTATGTATGTATGTATGTATGTATGTTGTCATGTATGTATGTATATATGTGCATGTGTGTATGTATATTTGTATGTATGTATGTTTGCATGAATGTATGTATTTTTGCATGTATGTGTGTTTGCATGAATGTATGTTTGCATGTATGTATGTATGCATGTTTGTATGTATATTTGCATGTGTGTATATATATGTATGTATGTTGTCATGTATGTATGTATGTATGTTGTCATGTATGTATATATGTGCATGTATGTTGGCATGTATGTATATATGTGCATGTGTGTATGTATGTATATTTGCATGTATATATTTGCATGTATGTATGTTGTCATGTATGTATGTATATATGTGCATGTATGTTTGCATGTATGTTGGCATGTATGTATACATGTGCATGTTTGTATGTATATTTGCATGTATATATGTTTGCATGTGTGTATGTATGTTTGCATGTATGTATGTATGTTTGCATGTATGTATGTTGTCATGTATGTATGTATGTATGTATATATGTGCATGTATGTATGTTTGCATGTTTTTATTTTTGCATGTATGTTTATATATATGTGCATGTATGTAATTATGTTTGCATGTATTTATGTTTGCATGTATATTTGTGCATGCTTGTATATATGTATGTATGTATCTTTGCATGTTTGTTTGTATGTATGTATGTTTTCATGTGTGTGTGTATGCATGTATGTACGTATGTATGATAGTTTGCATGTATATATGTGTGTATGTTTGCATGTATGTATGTTGAATCTGCACGCTCCTCTCCTGAAATACTCTGTGCTGCTGTGAACTCTGTTCTTACCATTACGTAGCTCAGTCTGTTACATCTCCTCCACTCCTGTCCTCTATAACACGTTCACATGATTGGCAAGTCACCACCACGCACAAGATCCGCACGCTCATCTCCTGAAATACTCTGTGCTGCTGTGAACTCTGCTCTTACCATTACGTGGTGACTTGCCAATCATGTGAAGGTGTTCTTGAGGACAGGAGTGGAGGAGAGGTAACAGACTGAGAGCTATGTAATGGCAAGAGCAGAGTTCACAGCAGCACTGAATCTGCACGCTCATCTCCTGAAATACTCTGTGCTTCCTTAAACTCTGTGGACAGGTCAGGATCCTGTTTCTTTTAAATGCTGCACTGTAGCGCAACCTTATATAGTGGATCGAGCGGGTTCCCTAGCAGCATTTAAAAGAAACAGGATCCTGACCTGTCCACAGAGTTTAAGGCAGCACAGAGTATTTCAGGAGATGAGCACGGGCAGCCGTTCGTTTTTCCGAGCCGTGCTCCCATTATGCACACGACCGTAAAAACACCCGTTATTGCGGGTCGTAATTACGACCCGCAATAACGGGCTCATAGACTTCTGTTACCCACGGGTACCTTTCCGTTTTCTCACGGGAAGGTGCCCGTGCCGTTAAAAAAATAGAACTTGTTCTATTTTTCTATTTTACGGGCCGTGCTGCTATAATTATAATGACAGCACGGTTCGCAAAAGCGGCCGGCTGCCCGTGGCCGGCCGGCCGTGCTCGTAATTACGAGTCGTAATTACGAGCACGGCCCGTAAAATAAAAAAAATAGAACATGTTCTATCTTTTTAACGGCACGGGCACCTTCCCGTGAGAAAACGGGAAGGTACCCGTGGCTAACAGAAGTCTATGGGCCCGCTATTTCGGGTCGTAATTACGACCCGTGATAACGGGTGTTTTTATGGTCGTGTGCATGAGGCCCCGTAATGACGGGTGGCTACATGTGTGCACCCGTCATTACGGCAGCGTTGCTAGGCGACGTCAGTAAGGGTATGTGCACACACACTAATTACGTCCGTAATTGACGGATGTATTTCGGCCGCAAGTACCGGACCGAACACAGTGCAGGGAGCGGGGCTCCTAGCATCATATTTATGTATGATGCTAGGAGTCCCTGCCTCTCCGTGGAACTACTGTCCCGTACTGAAAACATGATTACAGTACGGGACAGTTGTCCTGCAGAGAGGCAGGGACTCCTAGCATCGTACATAACTATGATGCTAGGAGCCCGGCTCCCTGCACTGTGTTCGGTCCGGTACTTGCGGCCGAAATACGTCCGTCAATTACGGACGTAATTAGTGTGTGTGCACATACCCTAAATAGTCACTGTCCAGGGTGCTGAAAGAGTTAACTGATCGGCAGTAACTGTTTCAGTACCCTGGACAGTGACTACCGATCACAGTACCTGTAAAAAAAAAGACGTTCATACTTACCGGGAACTCCCTGCTTCCTCCAGGCCGTTGCCTTGGTGACGCGTCCCTCTCGACATCCGGCCCGACATTCCTTGATGACGATGCAGCCCATGTGAGCGCTGCAGCCAATCACAGGCTGCCGCGGCCTCTGCAGCCAATCACAGGCTGCAGAGGCCTCTGCAGCCAATCACAGGCTGCCGCATCAGAAAAGGTCGGACTGGAGGAAGAAGAGGGACTCGTCACCAAGACAACGACCGGGTACGTATGAAATGCTTTTTATTTTATTTTTAATCAGCAGCCTCTTTTCTCTATCAGTGATTGATAGAGATAAGTGGCTGCCGATTTGTATAATGTTTTTGACCGGGTTCGGTCAAAACGGGTTCGGCCGAACCCGGTAAAGTTCGGATTCGCTGCGAACCGAACTTTTCCGGAAGTTCGGACCGAAACCGGGTTCGGTTGTCCCGGTTCGCTCATCTCTATCCGTCACCATTGAAATCAATGGTGATGGAAACGGAAACATCTGGTTTCCGTCTGTGTCAGTTTGTGTCTGTTCAGGGTCCCGTTCTGACGGAAAGCTCTGATAGAACGTCAGAACGGGATCCCAATGCAGATGTGAACAAAGCCTTACACTATTAATCTGAACAACTTCTCTTTTTGGCCTGGACCGTCAGCTCTCCTAATATGTCTGTTTTGGTAAATACTTGTATTCCTCATGAAATAATAATGTTGAGTAAACATTTCTTAGAACTCTGCATTGTCCTATTTCTCTGCTATTTCTCCTGGAAATATATTAATAAATTGACAACTGGGCATTATTCTTCCACTTTTCAATAGGATGTGATCCTACAAGGTCTGATATTAATCTTTATTTATATTGCTCCAACATATTCCGCAGCACTTTACATTTCAGAGAGAACACGTACAGACAATATCATACATTACATAGTGACAAAACTGATATACAATTCAAAACAACAGAAGTGAGGATCCTGCTCACAAGAGTTTACAATCTATGAGGAAATAATAAGACATACAAGAGGAGTAAGGACCCTGCTCACAAGAGCTTACAATCTATGAGGAAATAGTAAGAGATACAAGAGGAGTGAGGACCCTGCTCACAAGAGCTTACAATCTATGAGGAAATAGTAAGAGATACAAGAGGAGTGAGGACCCTGCTCACAAGAGTTTACAATCTATGAGGAAATAATAAGACATACAAGAGGAGTGAGGACCCTGATCACAAGAGCATACAATCTATGAGGAAATAGTAAGAGATACAAGAGGAGTAAGGACCCTGCTCTCAAGAGCTAACAATCTATGAGGAATTTGTAAGAGAAATGAGAGGAGTGAGGACCCTGCTCACAAGAGCTTACAATCCATGAGGAAATAGTAAGAGATACATGTAGCTATCTTTATCTTGACTCTGATAACTTACTGCAGCGTGATATCACACAACAAAAGCCATTGAAAAGTCATTGAAAAAGTCAAGATAAAGAATCTTTCCACTGTGTATTTAATGTGTTAAAAGTCAAGATAATGATGGCTACATCTGTATGAGGAAATAAGGGAGACACAAAATTTAAAAAAGGGCTTGTTCAGTACAATGGTCCAGCCATCTTTTATACATATGGGGTAGTACACAAAAAGCTGCATTAGCTGGTCACCATCCAGTATCTGTGTATGCATAGCTCCCAACTCCCAATCCCGGTTTTTCACAGATGTCCCGCCGTCCCGGGAGGTCTAAAAAATGTACCGCTATGCCCCATTAAGTCACGGACTCTGGCTCCCTGTGGCCAGTTACACCACCTCCCCTCTCATCCCCTCCCCTCAGTAAGGCCAACGTTAAGCAAATTGAATTTGCTTACAATGACCTTACTCACTGCAGGCAGCTCACGAGTCACGTTCTGACTATAGTCAGACCGTGATTCATGAGATGCCTGCGCCCAGCGTGAGTATGTCACTCGGACGCTCGGCGCAACAGCGTTTTGTTTGCCCGGAGTGAGGGAGCAGGACGCAACATTTATAGGCAGCACGGCACCAAGCCACCAGTCAATAAAAATCAGACAGACTACTACGAATAGAGAAGAGCGTGTCGATTGGAGTTAAAAAAAAAAAAAATACAGAGTGCCTGGAGACACTATAGTTTCTAAAATCATAAAATGAATGACATTTATTTTCGGATTTTAGAAACGCTAGTGTCTCCAGGTACTGGCTTCTTAAATATAAAAAGGCCCAAGTGGATCATGCCTCATATGGAGTTAAAGAAGTATTCTCACAAACATGTATCCCTAATCCACAGGATAGGGGATACATGTGTGATCTCTGGGGGTTCTGACCACCAGTGCACCTCCCAACCATCCTGGATTCAGCGGGACAGTCCCAGATTCTGGGCGGTGGTATTTCCCGCTGTCAACTGAATCTGCTTCCTCAGAACGCAGATACAGTTAAACCCAGTGCTGAAGCAGGGAACCCTCAGCTCCCTGCTTCAGCATTAGTACAGAGCGGAGGAGCAGAGGGAGCTCCTCCGCTCACCAAGTATTCCCCGGTTACAGCACTACTTTAAGCACTGTGCCCGGGGAAGCCCTTGACGTCACTGTCCATATATGGAAAGTGACGTCGGGGGGCTCCTCCTGGAGCGGAATCCCCGTTGCCGAAGCTCTGGCTGGGGATTCCGCTCCTAGAGGGAACCCCTGATGTCACAGTCCATATATGGGTAGTGACATCAGGGGCTACTCCTTGTGATGTCAGGATAGAGAGACAGACAGGTGAGCCCTAATCTACCTGCCACTCAGTCCCTGCCTACTTGCACAGCCCGTCCTAGGCGACGGCGTAAAACTGGACGACGGTTTCTACGCTCAATATGTGCACGACAGACAAACAAGACAAGGGAACACAAAAGCAAAGGAATGTGGGGCAGTTGCCCATGGCAACACCGTGAGCAACAGAGTAGTGGACGAGCCGAGTCAAACAAGGAGTTTACGAGGTAACAAATGCAGAGCAGGAGAATAGTCAGTCAAGCCAGGGTCAATGTGAAGCAGAGGTCAATGGTAACAGCAGGAACAGCAGAGCCAGGAAACAGGAGAATCACAGGCCAAGGACAAGCAGCAAATGAAGGTATAAGTGGACCAAGGGCGGGAGCTAGAACCGTCTGGCCAGACTGCGATAGGCTCTCCCACTCCTCAGCCTACCAGCCTGAGTGGTAGTAGATTGAGTCACTCTAGCAGACCTAGGAACATATGCAGGCTGATTAACCATGGGCGTCGACACAGAAGCTGTGTCAGGCAAATCCTTCACACTCCTGGAGCGGAATTCCCTGCTAGAGTGTTGCCAACGTGCTGGCCAGGGATTCCACTCTTAGAGGGAATCTCTGAGGCCACTCTCCATATATTGCAGGGGATTCCGCTCCAGGAGTAGCCCCTGACGTCACTGTCCATATATGCTACTCGAGATCTGCCTTTTACCCTGGATGACCTCATACTTCTAGCCACCCGGATTGACATGAGGATCCAGGAATGGTCCCAAGACATTCGCTGGGTCAGTAGATTACCTAAACTGGCTCCTACATTCCAGCAACCCCTGCTGCCCACATTAGCTGTTCCACCAAAGCAGCCTATGCAAATACACCATCTCAAGATGTCTGTCCCGGAGAAAGAACGCAGACGCACTTCGGAACTCTGTCTGTATTGCGGCCTCGGAGCCAATTTTGTGTGTTTGTGCGTTGTGTCCCCAAAAGCCAAAGAGACTCCAGCGCCTAGGATTGGTTGGAGAGACAACCTTAGGTGGAAAAGGACTAAATAATAAATTATCTTCCAAATTGTCCATTCCCATGACCATAGTGTCTGGTGAGAAGACGCACCGGGGCTCTGCCTACCTGGACTCCGGGTCCGGGGCAAAACTTTATCCAACAGGACTCAGTGGATCAGCTCCAGTTGCAAATGTTTCCCTTGGCGAAAAACCTGGCTGTTGCCTCGGTGAATGGACTTCCACTGCCCAATCCCATCGTGTCTGAGACCAAGCCACTGAAGCTCCAAGTGGGAGCCCTTCATACCGAGCAGATTACTTTCCTCATCTTGGCCAAAGCCATCAATCTGGTGTAGTTGGGTGTGGCTACATCCCCGGTCCTGGACTGGAGTTCCAGAGAAGTTGTCCAATGGGGTTCCAAATGTCTCCACCGCTTCTTGTTACAGATTCAACATGTCCTGCCTCCTATGTCTCAGTCGTTGACAGGATTACCCACTCATTTTGCACAGTTTGCAGACGTCTTTTGCAAGAAGGAGGCTGAGATGCTTCCCCCACACCAAGCATACAACTGCCCAACTGAACTGGTTTTTACTGCTTCACCGCCCCGTGTATGGGTATACCCCCTCTCCTTGCCAGAGACTCAGTCCATGATGGCCTATATCAAGGATAATCTGGAGAGGGGTTTTAAATGAAAATCCTCCTCCCCGGCCCGTGCCAGGTTCTTCTTTGTAAAGAAAAAAAGATGGATCCCTTCAACTCTGCAT
The DNA here is from genome assembly GCF_050947455.1 of Rhinoderma darwinii. NCBI lineage: Eukaryota > Metazoa > Chordata > Amphibia > Anura > Rhinodermatidae > Rhinoderma > Rhinoderma darwinii. The sequence goes on from NC_134688.1 coordinate 226,081,765, forward strand.
TGACCACTGTGGTCTCAACCAGATCATGGTCAAAAACAAATATCTTTTGCCACTGATCTCTGAACTATTTGATCGCATACGAGGAGCCAAGATCTTCTCTAAACTAGATTTGCGTGGGGCCCACAATCCGAATCCGTCAAGGTGATGAGTGGAAGACGGAATTTAACACTCGAGACGAGCACTATAAATACATGGTGATGCCCTTTGGCCTGGGTAAAACTCCCACGGTCTTCCAAGAATTTGTCAATGATCTCTTCCGAGATCTCCTCTATGTCTGTGTTGTGGTTTATCTCGATGACATTTTGATTTTCTCCCCAGATCCGACGACACATCTGAGGCATGTCCGTTAAGTCCTGCTGCGAGAATCGTCTGTAGGCCAAGCTGGAGAAGTGCACTTTTGAAAAAAATTCTCTGTCCTTACTGGGCTACATCATCCGAATCAGTGTATCAAGATGGATCCTGAGAAAGTAAAGTCCGTCCTGGAGTGCCCATGCCCTCAGGGCCTGCGGTCCATACAGCGGTTTTTGGGATATGCTAACTTCTACCTGCAATTTATCCCAAACTTCTCTTCACTGACGGCCCCCATCTCTACCCTTACCAAGAAATGTATGAACGCCAAGGTGTGGACTCCAGAAGCAGTCAGCAGTCAATAGCCTCAAGAATGCCTTCACTTCAGCCTCGATCCTCCATCATTCTGACGTGTCTCGGCAGTTCTCATTGGAGGTGGACGCTTCTTCTGTTGGTGCAGGTGCACTTCTGTTCCAGAGAAGCTTCAAAGAAAAGGCAGTAGTATGTGGCTATTACTCGAGGTTTTTTTACCCGCAAAGCGCAATTACTCTATTGGGGATTGGGACTTCTTGGCCATCATATTGGCTCTGGAGGAGTGGAGACATCTGCTAGAGGGCGCACGTCATCCCATCCTGATATACACTGACCACAAGAACCTTACCTATCGCCAGACGGCTCAATGGCTAAACCCCGTCAAGCCAGGTGGTCGCTGGTCCTCATCCATTTCCAATTTGTGCTTCACTACCATCCCGCTGACAAAAATGTGATGGTGATGCACTGTCCAGGTCGTTTGAAACAGAGGACACTGTGGAGACCCCTCTATATACCATAGACCCATCCTGCATTGTCACTGCCAAACCTTTGCAAGTTAGAGATATCCCTCCGTGGAGGACTTTTGTTTGGTTGGCAGACAGGAGGAGAATTCTTCACTGGGGACACAGCTCCAAACTGGCTGGGCATGCTGGTGTTCGTAAGACTCGAGACCTTATAACTCGTCATTTCTGGTGACCCATACTGCCAAAAGATATTGTGGACTTTACCTTTTCCTGCACTGTGTGTGCTTCTAACAAGGTGGCTCACTCCAAGCCTGCCGGTCTGCTCCAACCTCTGCCTGTATCCAATGCTCCCTGGCAGCATATTGTGATGGACTTTGTCACAGATCTTCCCCCCTCAGCAGAATCTAATACTGTCTTGGTGGTGGTGGATCGGTTCTCGAAGATGGCACAAGTTATCCCGCTGACCGGCCTACCTTCTGCTCCTCGACTAGCAAATCTTTTCATTCAGCACATCTTTCATTTGCACGGCTTGCCCCTTCACATCGTGTCTGATCGGGGGGGTTCAGTTCACCTCAAAATTCTGGAGAACCCTCTGTAAACTCCTGGAGGTAAAATTGGACTTTTCCTCAGCCTACCACCCCCAGTCCAATGGTCAATTCGAGAAGATTAACTAGGTCATGGAGAATTATCTTCGTCACTTCATCTCCATGCAGCATGATGACTGGGTACAGCTTCTTCCGTTCTCATACAAGAATCACACAAGTGAGTCCACCACTTCCACACCATTCTACATTGTGTATGGTTAATATCCAAGATTCCCTCTTCCTGTTTCGGCAACAGCTCAGGTACTCTCAGCTGACTCTGCATTTGGGGAGCTTCTACAAATCTGGCAACAGACCCTGTACTCCATTCTGCTGGCAGTCGATCGCATGAAGTGAAAAGCGGATACTAGAAGAAGAGAGCCGCCTCAGTATCTTGTAGGTAGTCTGGCTGTCCTCAAGGTATATCCGTCTGAAGGTGGCTTCGTACAAATTTGCTCCCAGGTTCCTCAGACCTTTTGAGATCCTGCAACAAATTAACCCTGTCTCCTATAAGCTTCGGCTGCCTCCTACCCTCAAAATCCCCAACTTCTTTCATGTGTCCCTCCTGAAACTTGTGGTGCTGAACCACTACAGTAAGACTCCTAATCCCGCTGTTGCTCCTAGCGGTTCTTCCGATGTGTTCGAAGTCAAGGAGATCCTGGACTGCAAGAGGGTAGGGGAAGGACTTTCTATTTAGTGGATTGAAGAGGGTTTGGTCCTGAGGAGAGATCCTGGGAGCAAGCAGCAAACCTTAATGCCCCTACCCTCATTAAGAAATTTCTCTCTCGCACTGGACCCAAGAAGAGGGAAGAGGGGGCATAAGGGGGGGTACTGTAACGGCCACGGTCACTGTCCACAGAACCCTTTCATCCTCCCTGGAGATGCCAGCACATGCAGCCATCCTTTCCTGCAGTGACCACTAGGGTGCACACACGAGCTCATTCCTGGCCTTAAAGGGCCAGCGCGCACACATGTTAAGAATTAACTAATTACTCCCAGATCACCCCGTACTATAAAAAAGGGCTCTGCCCCTTTACTCTTTGCCTGTATTCCTCTGTTAGTCTTGCAAATGGTTCCTTAGTCGTATCCTGTTTCCTGTGTTCCCGCGCCCTGCTACCTGTACCCTGTATCCCATGCTGTATTTGTTCCTGTGCCCTCTCTAGTGTTGGAGTCGTGTTGTGCCATCAACTACACTTTCTGTCTTACACCACGTCTGGTGTCATATGCCATGCCTGGTACGTCCTGCCACGTATTGCATCACCTGCCTTCAAAGTACCATCGGTGCCCAAGCCGCTGTTACTGTCTGGACTATTACAGGTACCCTTGTGCTTGGACTTTGTATAGACTTGGTACACTGTTGCTTGGCCAGCTGCTAGCCTGCTACAGCGGTGCGGCCTAGTGGGTCCACATACCCACAGATCGTGACAGAGGTGCAGCACTGTGGAGAGCTCTGTGGGTGAGAGTAATACGTTTGAATTTAATTCTGAAGGGAATGGGCAACCACTGCAGTAACTGGCACAGGGTGGAGGCATTGGTGTACCGGTTGGTCAGAAAGATTAGCCTGGCTGCTTCATTAAGGATAGATTGGAGAGGGGAGTTTAGTGAGGGGAAGACCGATTAGTAATGAGTAACAGTAGTCAAGACGAGAGTGAATCAGAGCGACAATGAGAGTTTTGGCTGTTTCCACAGTAAGAAAAGGGTGGATTCTGGGGATGTTTTGAGGTGAAAGTGACAGGAGTGTGTAAGTGATTGAATATGTGAAGTAAAAGAAAGATCTGAGTCACAAATAACTCTAAGACAGCGGGCGTGCTTGACTAGGAGTTATAGTAGTGCCACACACTGAGATGGAGACATCAGGATTAGGTAGGTTAGTAGATGATGGGAACAAAAGGAGCTCAGTTTTAGAAAGATTCAGTTTCAGATAGAGAGAGGACATGATGTTCGAGACAGCGGACAGACAATCACTGGTGTTTTGTATTAGAGCAGGGGTGATGTCATGGAAATAGGCATATAATTGGCTATTATGAGTGTAGAGATGGTACTGGATGTCAAATCTGCTGATGGTTTGTCCAATGGGGGCTGTGTCGAGGGAAAAGAGGAGCGGACCTAGGACTGATCCCTGAGGAACCCCCATAGCAAAGGGAAGAGGAGGAGAAGTAGAACCAGCAAATGACACACTGAACGAGCGTACTGAATGAGCGGTCAGAGAGATAGGAAGAAAACCAAGAACGAGCAGTGTCTTTAAGGCCAATAGAGTGGAGCATGTTAAGTAGGAGTTAGTGGTCTACAGTGTCGAAGGCTGCAGAGAGATCAAGAAGAATCAGTAGAGAGTATTTGCCGTTAGATGTAGCCGCCAAGAGATCAATTGAGACTTTAGTAAGGGCAGTTTCTGTGGAGTGTAGAGTGCGGAAACCAGATTGTAAGGGGTCAAGATTACAGTTAGCAGAGAGATAACGGATAAAGCAAGAGAAGACCAAGCATTCCAGGAGTTTAGAGATGAAGGGGAGATTGGAGACCCATCGGTAGTTAGAAGCGCTAGACGGGTCAAGAGGTTTTTTTTCAGTAATGGGGTTATTGTGGCTTGGTTAAATGAGGAGGAAAAGATTACAGAAGAAAGAGAGAGGTTAAATATTTTAGTCAGATGACTAGTGACAGCTGGGGAGAGGGACTGGACGAGGTGTGAGCGGATAGGATCACTAGAGCAGGTAGTAGGATGAGAGAAGTAAGGAGCCTAGAGACTTTTTCTTCTTCTGTTATTAGGTCAAATGCTGAAAGTGAAGAAGAGGGAGTGCGGGAGGGAAGGGGATCGATGTTACTAGGGGACTGGGAGATAATATCATGCCGTATATTGTCAATTTAACTTTAAAATAAGTGACCAGGTGTTCATCACTGAAATCTGTGATTGGCGTCTGCACCTTAGGACTAAGGGAATTAAATGTATCAAAGAGTCGTTTTGGCTATTATATAGTGTGGAGACAAGAGAAGTGAAATAGACTTGTTTAGTGTGGTAAGGGCAGAGTTGTAAGTTTTGAACATAAATTTGTAATGGAGGAGGTCTGCAGACAATGCGTTTTCTCCACAGACGTTCGGCACATCTCGAGTACTGCTGTAGAAAGTGAGATTGAGGAGTGTGCCAGGTTTGTTGTAGTCTGTGTTGGGAGGTTTGGGGTGTAGGAGGGGCTGCACTTATTGAGTGTGTACAGACATGACCTTTTAATAGGAGATTGGTAACAACCAGTTTTCAATTTATGTATACATTGCCAGGAGGAATGACAGAAGAACAAAATAATGTGGAGTTCTAAGAAAATATGCTCTACAATTGTTAATTTATGGGGAATGTCAGTATTTACTAAAAACAGAAAGTGTAAGAAAGTCAGCAGGTCCTTTTTAAAATATCATCAATGAATGTGATTTAGTAACAAAAATTATTTTTCTCCGGCAAAGAAGATAATAGCACAGATATCATTATATAATTATGCAGACATTCAACAACAATTTAATTAATAAGCATATACTCTGGAAGATAATCTTCACAATAATGACAGTAATGTTCTACTATTTTAGCAGTTTGAATGTGAAAATGGGCAAGAAATAAACACTGTTTTACGTAGTTAAAAGATATAAAACATTGAATGCAAAGAACATGATTCAGAAATTGTCACAGCACATCACACATATATAAGCAAATTACGGAATGATTTTTTGGTAATGTAAGAACAGAGAGAGGAATATATAATTATCTACAGCCAAGTAGCTTCTTGGAAACCAAGAACTAAAGGGACATCTAGAGAGCGAGAACAAACATAATCACCAGATACAAACATTATAATAGTCCAAGCCATTAATTCTTTTAAACACATACAGTTCATATCACTAATGTTAGGTTTTCTTTTTACAGATGTTAGAATTAAAATTTTCACCACAGTATGGCAACTTTGGCTAAAAATCAGGAATTATATTCACTGTTCCCTCTAAGCCTTTGTAGCTAGTGAGCATAGAAGTTAGATTCCGGTATCAAATAAATATTGCTGCACAATACCCAAATAATTGGCCATACCACCGTCAGATGCATAGTGCCATAGAAAACAGTTTTCCCTGGTGATCTAGGGTAGAGAACAGGATAATGTTTTTATCCCTGTTGGTCTAGGTATCAGAATTAAAATCCAGAAACTCTGGTGTTTTAAGAAATAGCTCTTTTCATTGAGGCATCTGAAATGTTGGACTGCTCCACTGCTGAATCTATTGTCCAGGTTCTCCTGATTCCTACCTTACCTTGATTGCATGACTGATCTAACCCTTTTGGCTTACTATAAAAGTCTGGCCCTTTCATTGATGATTGCTAGACTTTTGAGCTTCCTGACTGTAGTCTAGCTCCTTTCTATTGCTGCTTATCTGTGTACAGAGCTTGGATTGCTTCCTGACCACATCTCTACTTTACGCTACATTATGTTGCTGCTTCTCTGTGTACCAAACCTGAACTGTTACTGGACTACTCTTGCTATTATCACCTTAATGCCTGATCATTTCAGCCACTGGATTTCAAATCTGATACAAACCTTGATACTTGGTTAGTAAAGGAGTAAATATCAGCATTCCTGTGGTCTAGCCTAGGTCAGTAAAGGGGTGCTTGACTGCATACTTGGTGATCTAGGGCAGACAAAGGAATGATGCTTGTATCCCTGGTGATCTAAGGCAGATAATGGGTTAAAGTCTGTATTCCCGGTGATCTAGGGCAATAAAGGGGTTAATTCAGCATTCCTGTTGGTCTGTGTTAGTGCGAGGGGGGAGAAGAAATGAATGTTTGTTTATTTGCTTGTGTAGGGCAGTGAATGGATCAATGTCAGCAATCTTGTTGGGCTAGGTTAGTAAAGTAGTAAATGTCTGCATCCCATTTGGTAAATGGTAGACAAAGGGACATGTTTGTACCCCTGGCAATCTAGGACAGTGAAAGGATTCGTCTAGGTCAGTAAAGTGATTAAAGTTTGCATCACTGGTGGTCTAGAACAATGAAGGGCTTAATGTCAACAATTTCTGGTGGTCTAGGGGAAAAAAGAGGTTTATGTGTGTCCAAAAAAGAGTAGCTGGATGTCAGCATGCCATTGAACTTATCTTTAATAACACCTATGAAGGATTTTTTGATAAGTACATTTTTAAATTAATTGAATCAGATATTACTAATTTTCTATTTATTGTCACAAAGCATAAAAAAGTTGTGTTACAGATATATGGTTACTTATTAAATAAAAGCTTTCACAGAGAATATCACTTTCAGTAGTTGTTACAAAGGGGAGGTAGAATTTGGAGGAATTCATGGGATCAAATTTTGACGTAATGCTAATCACTTTATGACTTAATTTAATATATACACAGATTAGACTACAACCCTACTCTCTTATGTAAAATAGGTAATATAAACTATTTCATTTGCCTCATTGCCTTCATTCGAATGCAGACTTTTTACATATTATCTGGTGTTGCCAAAATATCCAACGGTATTGGCACTCTGTATTTAAAGTGATGCAGAATAAACATAAATTAAATGTTCCTGCTCTTCCGGAATAATATTTTAAGAGATGTAACACAAATGTCTGGCTCCAGAAAAATAAAAAGTTCTACGTTAATATGTTTATCCCTCGCACATTTAGTTATCACTAGGATTTGTTTGTTCGACAACCATTCCATAACCAGTAAATTGGTTAAACTTGATAAAGAAAATTATTAAAATATGAGACAATTGTCACAGCAAAGGATTTTTTAAATCAAGGAAATATAAGTTTTGATTGGGGGATTTAGTGTTTTTGGTTTTCTTTCCCTGTCCGGATCAGAGTGTGGGGGTGGGATCAGAGGGGTGAAAAGTATATAATGAAAGTGATATGATTGATTGATTGATTGATATTTTACAGATTTAGCCATCTACTCTTTTTTGGATATTCTGTTGTGGGGTGTTAACTGATCCTCTGGTATGTACTGTTGCATCCGCATATACATTGTAGTGCCAAGTGTGCTGCTCTCATCCAGGCTCCAGCATTGTCCCTGTAATAGAAGGCTGAACACTGAGCACTCAGTTTCCTGTTCCCTCCCTGCATTGATGATAGAGTCACACAGATTAAAGGAAGTATAGTTTTGGGTCACAGAATTTCAAATGGCATCACATAGTTTGGCTTAAAGTTTTTATTTTATGTACATTATTGAAACTCTCCATTACTTTGTAGAGCTGTATTCTTTCCACATTGACTTTAAGCATGTTAGCAAATGTATATATTGATTTAATGTACTACATAAAATCGCAATTCTCCTTCTAATGCAATTATGTGTAGAATTGTCTTACTTTGTAAAGCGTTTTTAAGCGGTTTAAAGAGTTTCTTTTTCTAAATGTAAATGTAGAAAAATCAGAATCATACCTAAGCTAAGGAATAATGTGGCTTCAACTGCTGTCTTTCTGATGCATTTCCCCTTCCCTTCTATCTGCATGGTATTAATTCAACTTCGAGATGATCAGCAGTCATGTTTAACAGTGTGGTTGTTAGAGATCCACTGCCTATCAACCACCATATTTGCAATGGGATTGTCAGGCAACACGTCACACACACACACACACACGTATGTACACACTTGTCTCAGATTAATACTAATACTATTTTATTTCTTTTTTCATTCACTCATACGAACACCTTCGTTGTTAATAGGCAATGATGAAATAATAGTTAAAAATTTTTATAGAGGCATTTTATGGAAAAGCCCACTGATATATAGTCAGCTAAACTGTATTTTACATCTTCTAAAATGTAATTTAGAAAGCATAGACATACATTTTCATAATATGATATGTATCTGCCAAAAGCATGAAATGAAGATATGAAAAGTCTTTATAACTAAATGATTGAAATTGGCTTTCCATTTACTTTTTACATCTTCATGGCTGTGTAACATACTGTATCACTTTAATAGTGATGACCTGTTTGTCTTTGGCTGACACTGTATGTAGACTTTGTCTAGAATTAGTAGAATCTAGGGATATTGCAGAGTTTTCCAAGTGGAATATGTCCCAGCTGAACAGAAAACTGGAACAGTTCCAAATGAAAATGAATTAATGTCTAACTCGATCTTTACATCTTTAATTTAAGCTCCATCTTGCAGCATACTCTCTGAGGAATGAGCTTTGTAAGTTTTAATTGGAAAAAAGTCTGAATTCCCATTTGCTCTCCAAAAAGGTCTCCATACAAGCAGCTAGCGGGCAAGTTCACGATGCCCTGTGAAGACATATCTAAAATAGGAATCTGCTACACTACCTTGTCTGCACTAGCTTGAAATTCCACATCCTGAAAGAGGTGAATGAATTGAGGAAGGCAATGGAAGTGACATACTTAAGAGTTTTAAATGCTGCATGAAAGTCAGCGCTTCACAAGATTTTCATTTTTCTATCAAATAGCAAAATAAATTGAGATGATCTGCAATTGTATTTATAGCAATACTACCGAAAGTGATGTCATGAAGGACTAATGTTTTATTCCTTATTCTCTCCCAGCACCATCCTTTAATTCCTCAAGGATCACATACTGCAGCAATGCTGCTGATCAAAAGTTTGTTTTTGGAAATTGACATTTTAAAAATAAAAAAATTTAAAATATAAAAAATATATAACTAAATAAAGACACAAAATAAGAATAATTCACCATGTTCTGTAGCAGATGTTCTAATTTGAACGTTTTCCACAATAACAAGTCATGGCACAAGACATCTTACACTCCCCTAAAGCCTCAACATTGTTTCCACTTTCTGGACACGAATCACTTCCATGATTACCCCCTTCCCGCCTCTAATATGTAGATTCCTAGCCGCATATGCCCCGTGCAGCCATGGCGCGAATCTACATTCCTGTTTTTGTGCCGGCATAGCACTGAGGAGAGCGCTCTGACACTGGCACTTTCAGTATCCCCGACACACCAGCAAGCTGCCCACTGATAGCCGAACAAATTGATTTGATTACTGAGCATGTGATCACCATGATTAACGAATCATCGTGACCTCTGAAAAGTTTGTTTGTAAAACAAACGTTTCGCGCTTGTCTCCTCTCCTCTCCTCTCAGTCTCCTTCACTCTGTCACAGTGTTTCAGAGAGGAGACTGAGAGAACGGCAGAAGAAGAATAAAAAACTGTGACACAACAAACATAGCAGACAAATTGTGTCTGTGTATATATACAGATGTAGTCATTTTTATCTTGACTCTTAACGCATTAAATACACAGTGGCAAATACACAGTGGTAAATATATATATATATATATTTATATACACATTTACAAAGTATATTGAAAGTATATACTTTGTATTCCTGTGCCCCTTAGTGTTAGAATAGGCAGGCAGGAACAGTAGGTTAGTTAGCTAACAAAAAAAAAATAATGGTTAAGTTATCCAAAGTAGTTCAAAAGTTATGACTGTGTAAAAGAATGTTTGCCATAACTTTAAATTTAAGCCTGGTCATTGAAGCATCAATGACCCTTGGTCCTGAAAGGGTTAAGGCTCATGCACATGGCTATACCATGGTCCTTTGTTTTCGGAATATGTAACACATCACCTATAGCTTACTCATTTCTACAGAGGTTTTTGCAGAGGTATTTTTCTTTTACTGTCATATGGCATGTGGCATTATGTATTGCATACCATATTACGGAGGTATTCTCCCCTATAGGAATTGCTTCCATAAGCGAATGCATTACCTCAAGGAGGAACCATATACTGTGCCACCTGCTTAACCCCTTAAGGACACAGCCAATTTTGGCCTTGAGGAGAGAACAATTTTTTTAAATTTCCCTCTTTGCATCCCGACGCTCATAACTCTTTTATTTTTTGTACAACGTAGTTATATGAGACTTTGTTTTTTGCGGGACTAGTTGTACTTTATGTAGGTACCATTTTTTGAGCTGAAGAGGGGGCCTGTAATGTATATGTATTGTACTGTCTGTGTTTGTGGTGGAAGAAGGAGAGGGGGGCGTTAAATTACAGCCCCCTCCTCTCTCCACCGCAAACTGCACAATACAATACATTACAACTGTGTGTTGCGACCCCCTGGGGGGTCGTGTGAAGACCTCCGGGTAGTCGCGAGTCACTCCCAGAGGTCCCGGTTCCTGTTGAATTCAATGCAGAAGCAAGGAGCTGACAGCTCCTTGCTCCAGCATTCACTGTGCCCTAAGCCATAAGCAGCTCCATGTAGGTTCGATGTAGGTGCGATGTAGTGACGTCATTGCGCCAGTCTGCGCTGAGTCACACATAGCACAGACCAAAGGAGGAGAAGGATCTCCACCACCCGGCGTCGGATCGGGGATAGGTAAGTAATTTTATTTTTTTTCTATTATGCACATATGGGGGGCATTACACTGTATGGGGGGGGCTGATAAGGTGGGGTGGGGCATTATTCTGTATGGGGCTGATATGAGGGGGCATTATACTTTATGGGGAGTTCATATGGGGGCATTATACTGTATGGGGGCTGATATGAGGGGGCATTATACTGTATAGGGAGCTGATATGGGGGCATTATACTGTATGGGGGCAGTATACTGTATGGGGGCTGATGTGGGGGAACATTATACTGTATGGGGAGCTCATATGGGGGGCATTATACTGTATGGGTGGCTGATGTATGTGGGCTGATATGGGGGGCATTATACTGTATGGGGGGCTGATATGAGGTGGGAATTTTACTGTATGGGGCTGATATGAGGGGACATTATACTGTATGGGGGGCTGATATGGGGGCATTATACTGTATGGGGGACTGATATTGGGGGCATTATACTGTATAGGGTGCTGATATGGGGGCACATTATACTGTATGGGGGCAGTATACTGTATGGGGCTGATATGGGGGAGCATTATACTGTGTGGGGAGCTGATATGGTGGGCATTATATTGTATGGTGGGCTGATATGGGGGAGCATTATACTGTGTGGGGGCAGTTACGGGGGGCATTATACTGTGGAGGCAGCTATGGGGGGTATTATACTGTGGGAGTATACTGTGGGAGCATCCATGGGGGCTATGCATCGGCATGCTCAGGGGTCTGGTGGTGTTGGGGAGGGTTAGGGGGGCCCAAGCTGAATTCTTGCACCAGGGCAATGAGCATGAGCCTTTAGCTACGCCCCTGTTGGAACTCCCTGGCAGAGCATGTGCTGATGCTCCGTCCGGACTGCTCCCGACGTCGCTGTCCTGATGCTCTCCCTGGGGACTATATGTATGAGGGAAGGGAAGAGGGAGAAAGTATATGATCTGAATTAATATTTAACTTTTATTAATATGCATTAAGATAGAAATAAACTTAAAAGTCCATTGGTGTAAGAGGTATGTGTGAGTGACCCCCAAACTCACATACCTAGGCCATATATAATTAAGATGTAGTAATTGTAAATATATCAGGAGTGTTCACACGAAGAACACGTGAGTTGCTATGCTTCCAAAGCCACAATAATAATATGAGGTTGTGGCAGCGCAGGATTGGGCAATGGTAGCCTGGTGCACCACCATGCAGCTGCACTGCGGCAAATGTGAACAGGAGCCTGCAAGCTGCGCCCTATAGCTATGTATCTATGCACCAAAGCAGGAGAGCAAGCCGCAGCCCAAGGCTGCACTGTTATGGTATGCTGGAAACCGTGATTGTTATACTGTGGTGTGAAGAGCTATTTAGTAAGCAACGATTTATTATTTAAACAAAACAGTTGGTTTCAATATGGAATGACGGCAGCATAAATTTGGAATGCACGGGTTTGGATTAGTTAGAACCACTCATGCCTGTAATACTCCTGCAGGGCAAGACAATGCTGTCGATCAGAGTGAGTGTCCCAACGCACCTCCGTGTGTGTCTGCCATGATGTGTGTGAATAATCAGCAGACAGCTACACTCTCCCGCCGCTGTCCCTGTGTACTAGAGCAGCAGCGTGGAGATCAGCTGTAGTTCCCTTACTGTGCCCGCGCCCAGTTATCAGCTGAGACGCGGCACAGGCTCTGTACCAAAGCCCAGGTCCACTGTAAGTGGACCTGAATTCAGCGTGTGGCCCTGTTCCCGTGTTAAAACGGGGTGGGCAGAATTGAGGGAGCCGCACGGCAATTAAACCGGCGGTAACCCCTAGAAGAAGCCAGAATGCTGGCGAAACGCGCGTCGGGTCCTCAATCTTTTTAAACTGTCCTTGGTGTAATACATGGCCTGAGTTGCCTTATTCAGGCCAATTGATTGCTACTTGCTATTGCTTCCTAATATCTGGCTGACAGCTGACAGCTTACAGCGCGACTGTGCTGTTAGCGCAGCGCACCGTGCTGTCATAACACGAGCGGCTGGTTGTGATTCCTTCCAGCCGCCATTCTAATCTGACCGCCGGTTTAATTGCCGTGCGGCTCCCTCAATGCTGCCCACCCCGTTTCAACACGGGAACAGGGCCACACGCTGAATTCAGGTCCACTTACAGTGGACCTGGGCTTTGGTACAGAGCCTGTGCCGCGTCTCAGCTGACAACTGGGCGCGGGCACAGTAAGGGAACTACATCTGATCTCCACGCTGCTGCTCTAGTACACAGGGACAGCGGCGGTAGAGTGTAGCGGTCTGCTGATTATTCACACACATCGTGGCAGACACACACGGAGGTGCGTTGGGACACTCACTCTGATCGACAGCATTGTCTTGCCCTGCAGGGGTATTACAGGCACGAGTGGTTCTAACTCATCCAAACCCGTGCATTCCAAATTTATGCTGCCGTCATTCCATATTGAAACCAAATGTTTTGTTTAAATAATAAATCGTTGCTTACTAAATAGCTCTTCACACCACAGTATAACAATCACGGTTTCCAGCATACCATAACAGTGCAGCCTTGGGCTGCGGCTTGCGCTCCTGCTTTGGTGCATAGATACATAGCTATAGTGCGCAGCTTGCAGGCTCCTGTTCACATTTGCCGCAGTGCAGCTGCATGGTGGTGCACCAACCTACCATTGCCCAATCCTGCGCTGCCGCAACCTCATATTATTATTGTGGCTTTGGAAGCATAGCAACTCACTTGTTCTTCGTGTGAACACTCCTGATATATTTACAATTACTACATCTTAATTATACATGGCCTAGGTATGTGAGTTTGGGGGTCACTCACAAATACTGTACCTCTTACACCAATGGACTTTTAAGTTTATTTCTATCTTAATGCATATTAATAAAAGTTAAATATTAATTCAGATCATATACTTTCTCCCTCTTCCCTTCCCTCATACATATAGCTATACTGGGTGGTGTACACCAATGTGATCTGTCTACAACACTGTGTGATAGGTGGTCTTCCACACTTTTCTCCCTGGGGACTCCAGCACTGCTGCCAATGTCATTGTCCACATATGGTTATATATAAACAAAAAAGAAACACAAAGCGCACATAGTGCATCAAGCGATACAAAGATGAAGGTGTTCAAGAGGCAGAAAGTCCGGATGATCACCCTGGCACAACCAACTTTGAGAAATTTTGATATCCGTAGGTAGAAACAGATGAAAAGGCTTCGTAATAGTTAAGATAATTTAATGAGTATTTGTACATAAAAACAACGCATTTCGAGGCCGAACTGGCCTCTTCCTCAGGTAAAGTACAAAGGATCTGTTTTCTGGACCTCGTGTATACTGACCTCGGCTTGTCTTCCATTAACCCTATGCTTACCGATTCTGATTATCCGCTCCCAGCTGGTTTTGACCATGGCTTCTCTGACCACCTCTACTCCATTTCTGGACTTTCAGTTAACCTATTGACTGTCTGGTTTCCAGCTCAGGTTTGCCTGCATTGCACCTCTTATCCAAAACTACACTCTGTAAGGACAACCTGGGTTCAAGGCAGCAAAGTCCATCCCACATTGCGGTCAGCTCTGGTGAACACCTTTGGTTGTCTGGTTTCCAGCGCAGGTTTGCCTGCATTGCACATCTTATCCAAAACTACACTCTGTTAAGATGACCTGGGTTCTAAGCAGCAAAGTCCATCCTATCTTGCGGTCGGCTCAGGTATTGCTCCACTTGCATTTCCATAAAATATGGACACTGACATCGAAAGCAGTGCTGGAGTCCCAAGCAAAGCGCTTGCTGATGCTCTGCTCGGGGACTCCAGCAATAGGCAATGTGACAGCCCCTTGCGGTCATGCACTTGATAGCACTCTGCCCTCAAACACCAACAGCACAGGAAGCAAGCCCTCAGTCACATGGGGCTGCATCGGCGCGTCATCAGTATTAGAAAAGCTCCAGGACTTCCGGGAACAATTCACAGAGTTTCAACTGCACAATTTAGTACTGAATTTTCAATTAAAGTACATTAGTAAGTGACTTATTTTTACATAAAAATATTAATGCAATGCAATTTTTAGCCCCCCTGGGTAACCCCTTTAATGATAGGTAAAAGGTATTTACTTTTGATGAATAGAGTTTATTAATACTGATTTCTTTTTTTCCATTGTCTATTGTATACGGTATCCTAGTAGCAGCAGTTTAGCCAAAACTGTAATAGGGGATAATATACATACATTGGTGCTTGAAAGTTCGTGAACCCTCCCTATATTTCTACATACTTTTGCCACTCACAGATATGTGATATTGTATCATTTGTCTCAAAACATAAATGACCAAGTCTAATATTGTTGACTCATTTGTTTGATTTGGTTCTCTTAATCTACTTTTAGGACTTGTGTGAAAATCTGATGTAATTTTGTGCAGAAATATAGACTAAGGCAAACAAAGTTTTCATTTTACAATCACTGCTGAATTGTAATGTAATCGGCAGCATGGGGTACAAATCCCTTACAGCACCACGGTCCTGGTTTTAAATCCAACCAAGTTCAATTGCAAGTTTGTATTTTTTTTCTTTCTGTGTTTGCATGTGGTTTCCTCAGATACTTTGGTTTTGTTGCTCACTATAAAAATATACTGATAGTTTATTTGGAAAAATAAATTGACATTGCTGAATTTTATTTATTGATTACTAGGCTCGTACAGCACTGCAGAATATGTTGACGCTATAAAAGCAATGGGATATATTTATTTATTATTATGGGAGAAATGTATTATCATTATTTATTTATATAGCACCATTAACGTCTATCAACTTTATTTAGCACAATGTTACGGTGACACATTGTAATAATTACAAAAGACAGTGTGGTACAGACAAATAAAACATTGTTTACAAGGTAAATTAGATAAGAGTCCATCCCATATGTTCTTAGGATCTATAGGGGTTAACCAGGTCCATGACTTGATGTTAAACAATCTATTAACATTATGGTATCATGTCTGTCCTTTTACCAAGTGGACAATGTCATGGATATATTGAGGGCTCTATACTAATACCAAGAAAGAGGTTTAATGTCACTCTGCAGTACCACAAACCTATTACTTTATGAGGGTTTAAGAGTGGATGATATCCTGCTGATTGCATATACTTGTTGCCTATACTCATGGAGGACCGGTAATCACTTAATGACTGGGTTCCTTGTTAGCGACATTGCGATATAGTGTCCATCATTAAATTAATATCATGTATATTATGTTGGGATATATTTGTGCCTTGAATATATTTGCAAGGCACGTTATGAGTTAACACTGGCCTTAAAGAGGCTCTGTCACCAGATTTTGCAACCCCTATCTGCTATTGCAGCAGATAGGCGCTGCAATGTAGATTACAGTAACGTTTTTATTTTTAAAAAACGAGCATTTTTGGCCAAGTTATGACCATTTTTGTAGTTATGCAAATGAGGCTTGCAAAAGTCCAAGTGGGTGTGTTTAAAAGTAAAAGTCCAAGTGGGCGTGTATTAGGTGCGTACATCGGGGCGTTTTTAATACTTTTACTAGCTGGGCGCTCTGATGAGAAGTAACATCCTCTTCTCTTCAGAACGCCCAGCTTGTGACAGTGCAGATCTGTGACGTCACTCACAGGTCCTGCATCGTGACGGCCACATCGGCACCAGAGGCTACAGTTGATTCTGCAGCAGCATCAGCGTTTGCAGGTAAGTCGATCTTACCTGCAAACGCTAATGCTGCTGCAGAATCAACTGTAGTCTCTGGTGCCGATGTGGCCGTCACGATGCAGGACCTGTGAGTGACGTCACAGATCTGCACTGTCAGATGCTGGGCGTTCTGAAGAGAAGAGGATGTTACTTCTCTTCAGAGCGCCCAGCTAGTAAAAGTATTAAAAACGCCCCGATGTACGCACCTAATACACGCCCACTTGGACTTTTACTTTTAAACACACCCACTTGGACTTTTGCAAGCCTCATTTGCATAAATACGAAAATGGTCATAACTTGGCCAAAAATGCTCGTTTTTTAAAAATAAAAACGTTACTGTAATCTACATTGCAGCACCTATCTGCTGCAATAGCAGATAGGGGTTGCAAAATCTGGTGACAGAGCCTCTTTAAGTTGGATGATGCCTTGTGTAGTACCTTCTACTGACAACATGACCTTATGGTGCCCAAATAATACAATGATACATTGTACAAATTTCATTGCAATAAGATGCCCAAATAACATAAAGAGAGTCAATAAAGTTGGAAATGTAACTGGATCCTTTACCGTAGCCTTTTTTAAAGGTTTGGGTACCAAGTGTTTTTTTTTTCCTTTTCTACAGTAAAATCAGATTCTTTTTTTTTTCCACACAGAAATTTTACGGTTTAAGTTTATTAGTTATAATTGAATAAAAGGATGCATTGCTGTTATAACATGCTATTGGTTTGTTAGTATCTTACAAGAGTATTTGATGACCTTGACATAGATTAACATCAAACAACTGTCCATTTTTAAATTTCATTTTCCTGAATGTTATCCTGACACGAGGATTGTATTGGTTGCCACTTTAAACATCATAATTCTCAAAAGAGAATTAAAAGAAAATTGTAAAATTCTATTTCACTTCTACTTGCTGTACTGGACATTGGTATATTGTATCCATTTGTTTATTGTGTGTAAATGTTATCAAAGCTTTCCAAAGGCTATATAAGATGAACAACTCACATATACATTGATTGTGAACTAACCAAGTACAAACTCCCTGTTGTATGAAAGCAGAATTGATTTAGAAATTTAAAAATAAAAATGCCACTACTTGCTAAATAATGTAATAATATATTTAATATAAATTACTGTAAAAAAAATTAGACACTAATGTGTGTTATTAGAGAGGAGTATTATAAAATGGTACCCTTCATCGTCTACACCACCCAAAATGTTTAAATGTAAGACTTAACACTTTTGCAGCCAGGGATTATGGAAACTGTTGCACCTCTAATAGCCAGCAGAATTTTAACACTTTTGACATGTATAAATAAAACCTAAATTACAATACATTTTTTTTAAAGTAAACAACTAAGGATGTATCCACATGGTGCGGTTTGCCTCAGTTTCTGTGCTAACTGAAAAAACCCAGCAAATCGCAATACAAACGCATGCGTTTTTTCTCTGCATTTCTCGGACGAGCTGCAAAAAACAAGACAAAACTGCATAGTGTGAACACACCCTAAGGCCCCATGCACACGAACATAAAAACACCCGTAATTATGGGCCCATAGACTTCTATTGGCCAGGGGGACCTCCGCGCATGCTTACGGGAAGGTGCCCGTGCCGTTAAAAAATATAGAACATGTCCTATTTCAGGCCGTAATAACGGCACGGGCAGGCCCATAGAAGTCTATGCGGCTCCCGTAATTAAGGGTGACTACGTGTGTGCACCCGTAATTACGGGAGCGTTGCTAGGCGATGTCAGGGGATAGTCACTGTCCAGGGTGCTGAAAGAGTTAAACGATCGGCAGTAACTCTTTCAGCACCCTGAACAGTGACTACCGATCACAATATAGATCAACCTGTAAAAAAAAATAGAAGTTCATACTTACCCAGAACTCCCTGCTTCTTCCTCCAGTCCGGCCTCCCGGGATGACGTTTCAGCCCATGTGACCGCTGCAGCCAATCACAGGCCAATCACAGGCTGCAGCGGTCACATGGACTGCCGCGTCATCCAGGGAGGTCGGACTGGATGTCAAGAGAGGGACACGTCACCAAGACATCGGCCGGGTAAGTATGAATTTCTTTTACTTTTTCTACGGAAAGGGTTGTCCCTTCTCTCTATCCTGCACTGATAGAGAGAAGGGCTGCCGATTAGCGCAGTGCAATTTTGCAGCGAAAACGTGCCCGTAAATACGGGTGGAATACTGGTGACACCGGACCCGTATTTACGGGCACGGATCCGTAAATACTGGTGCAATACGGGTCGAATACGTGTGACCAAGGACCCGTATTTACACCAGTATTTACGGGAGGACAAAAATACGTTCGTGTGCATGAGGCCTTAACAAATTGTCAAAACATCAATTAGCATTTTAGAAATGCAGACATCAAAATGGAGTTTTGTTTCAAAGTGTAATTTTTCATAAAAAAATGCATAAAAATCCATATTTGTGACTAAAAGTGTGTGCCAAGCAGGAAATGACATGAAACACACATACTTAAAATAAAAGTTCCAGATGTGCGAAGTTCATACATACCACTTAGGCGTGATTTACACGAGCGTGTGCGTTTTGCGCGCGCAAAAAACGCTGTGTTTTGCGCACGCAAAAGGCATTTGACAGCTCCGTGTGTCATCCGTGTATGATGCGCGGCTGCGTGATTTTCGCGCAGCCGCCATCATAGAGATGAGGCTAG
This sequence comes from Rhinoderma darwinii, assembly GCF_050947455.1. NCBI lineage: Eukaryota > Metazoa > Chordata > Amphibia > Anura > Rhinodermatidae > Rhinoderma > Rhinoderma darwinii. The sequence goes on from NC_134688.1 coordinate 226,101,103, forward strand.
TCGACGCCCGTCACTGTCCAAGGTGCTGAAAGAGCTAACTTATCGGCAGTAACTCTTTCAGCACCCTCGACAGTGAGTTCCGATCACAATATACACCAACCTGTGAATCAAAAAAAGACGTTCATACTTACCATGAACTTCCTGCTTCCTCCAGTCCGGTCTCCCGGCCGTTGCCTTGGTGACGCGTCCCTCTCTTGTCATCCGGCCCCACCTCCCAGGATGACGCGGCAGTCCATGAGACCGCTGCAGTCTGTGATTGGCTGCAGGCTGTGCTTGGCCTGTGATTGGCTGCAGCTGTCACTTGGACTGAATTGTCATCCCGGGAGGTCGGACTGGAGGAAGAAGCCGGGAGTTTTCGGTAAGTCAGAACCTCTTGTTTTTTTTACACGTATATGTATATTGTGATCGGAAGTCACTGTCCATGGTGCTGAACCAGTTTAACTCTTGCAGCACCGTGGACAGTGACTGTCTCCTGCCGTCGCGTACCCGAACATTTTTTGCCGGGTTCGGTCAAAACGAGTTCGGCCGAACCCGGTGAAGTTCGGTGCGCTCATCTCTAATTTGACACTCCGTTTGGATGTTTGTAAACAGAAAAGCACATGGTGCTTTTCTGTTTACATTCATCCTTTTGACAGCTCTTGCGCGAATCACGCAGTTCGCACGGAAGTGCTTCCGTGCGGCATTCGTGGTTTTCACGCACCCATTGACTTCAATGGGTGCGTGATGCGCGAAAAATGCACGATTATAGAACATGACGTGAGTTTTACGCAACGCACTCGCGCTGCGCAAAATTCACGCATCGTCTACACTGCCCCATAGACTAATATAGGTGCGTACAACACGCGTGAAAAGCACGCGCGTCGCACGCGCGTATATTACGCTCGTGTAAATGAGGCCTTAGGCCTATGTCCCCATGCACATATGTTCATAAAATCAGTAGAATTGAAGAAACTAAAAATCTGTTTTTAATCTGGAAAATCTTTAAAAACGAACAATCTATAAAATACAGTATATCGTATATACTGCACACCACAGACAGCTACTATGCTACCAAAATCTACATTTTTTTGAGAGCGCAAAGCATGAGTAAAAAAATGCAACTAAATAATTTATACAAGCAATCACCTTTGCACTACTTTGCATCAGTGATTGTAAGCAAAAATTGTATGAAAATTCAACATTGTGACTAAATGCATACTCGAGCTGACCCCTTATGCAAACAAAATGTATAATGCAAAAAACTGTACGATATGAGGCGTTCAAAATACTATAAACTAGCCAAGTTCAGACTCCCTGTCATATTAAAAATGATCTGAATTAGAAATATCAATTGCATGCGTTTTTATCAATTTATAACGGATCCGTTTTTTGGCACCCTTTTTTGTTTAGTTGATAGTTTGTTGCTAGGCTCTGAACTTAAATAATTTTTTCCTTGAGGGCCTATAAATGAGTAGTGTACATGAGGACGAATACATTCATAATTTTACACCATTATGACAAAGCTAACAAAACTTAATTTCCGTTTGTCTCCGTTGTGGAAGGGTTCCGGCGTTTGTATGGAATGAATAACGCAGTCGACTACGCTATTGATTCCGTCAAAACTACGGAACCCTAGCACAATGGAGACAAACCAACGGCACCAGATCCGTCACCATTGAAATCAATGGTGATGGAAACCGAAACCTATGGTTTCCGTTTGTGTCTGTCAGGGCTCCGTTCCGACGGAAAGCTCCAACGGAACATCGGAACGGAGCCCTAGCGCACATGTGAATGAAGCCTAACATATGGAGTGCAAACGGATGCTAACAGATGCAATTAAAAATCCTATTGATTTAAATGGGATATTTAACGGATCCGTTTTTATCAGTTATTTTATTATAAAAACGGATCAGAGTAACGGATTATACAAAGCAAGTGTGAACTTAGCCTAGGAAATATAGATCTAAATATAGATCTAAAATGGATCTTAAAAATATGATTTTAATTATATCATTCTTTACAAGAACTATGTCTACTACAATTAATATTTTTAACATCAGCAGCAATAACAACTTATTGTTGCATGTCTTTTTTTGGGAGGTCAGGGAAACCTTTAGGCCCTGTTCACACAGTGTTCTTTGGCGCAGATTTTAATGTGAAAACCACATCAGAATCGGAGCAAAAAAATGTCTGAAATCGCACCCCCCCCCCCCCCATTTATTTCAATAGGAGGCAGAGACGTTTTTTTCCAGGGCGTCTTTTAGCTGCTCGAAGGAGATGAAAGCGGCATGTCCTTCCTTGCTGCGTTTCCGCCTGACTTGCCATTGAAATATAAAAAACCTGAAATGCTCGTTTCCGATATATTTTTGCTGCATTTTTTGCCCACGGTCCTTGCATTAGATACAATGGCCACGGGAGAAAAATGCAGCGAAGACCGAGGAAAAAAAAGCAGACAGGTCAAAATCTGCCTCAAAAAAACTCTGTGTGAACAGGGCTTTAAAGAGGTTCTGTCCCCAGATTTTACAATATTAACTGCATACATTATTAACACCTTAATGACCGAGCCTGAAAAGGCCTTAATCACAACTACAGTTTTCCACTTTTGCCTCTCTGCCTTTCAACAGCCATAACTTTTTTATTTTTGCATTGGCGTGGCTGTATGTGGTCTTGTTTTATGCGTAAGAAATAGTAATTTTTTTGCACACTTTAGGGTAGAAAAAACACTGTTTAAGTTATAGAATTTATTTTTACGGCGTGAATATAGGAAAAAGCGATTTTCAGCATTGTTTTTTTTTTGTTTGTTTTTTATCCCGTTCACGTTTCACGCTAAATAACATGTTAAAATAATTTTTCAGGTTATTACGGTCAGGTAGATGTGTAGGTTTCTTGCTTTTATGTGATGTATGGGCAATAAAATGTATTTATTTATTTATTTTTGTTACATTTTTTTTCTTTAATCCCATTAAGGGATAACTTTGTTTATAACTTGATATTTTACTTATGTTATAGCATACTCTTGTATGCTAATACATGATCTTCTCTGTCACTTTGACACAGGCTGCTGTTAGGGCAGTGCATACTGAGCAGACAGCCTCGGGGTCTTTTCTAGGTCCACAGGGCTGACTGAAGATGGATTCTCCATTCTTCAATTGCCTCACCGTGGTGCTGGTGACACGATTGAAAAGGGGAGTCCCCTTTGATCATGCCGCGGGCACGGACCGTGGAAATCAAGGATTAAGAAGCTGGGGTCGGAATATTTTCCAATCCCAGCTGCGTTCAGCAGGCAATGGTTGTATAATCCTTTTTCAAAGTTTTCCTGCCTGATATTAAAATGTGTGAGATTTCAGCATGGTGCAGAGGAGGAGGAACATTTAGGGCACGGCCAGACGTGGCGGAATTGCCTTGGAATTCAGTTGCGGACAGTCCGCAGTGGAAATCCGCAGCAGACAGTTTGTCCATTGGTTTCCACACCTTTATAGTTATCTTCGTGCAGACGTTGCGGAAAACTCCGCTGCGGACCATAGGCTGCGGTGCAGAATTTTCTGTCCGCAGCATACACTGTCTGTTAAGGACTTGATGCGTACTTGTTGCGGAATTTCTCCATTGACTTCAAAGGAGTTTCAAAATTACCCAATGAAATCTGCAGATGTAACGTGTGTTGCGTTGCGGATTGCTTTCAGGAACAGGATATTTCATCGTTCTGGCTGGACTTATGTGTGTCGAGGTCTATACCCATATTGGGATGGAATGTTTGAAAGAGAGCAGGGTGTGATCTGCACCTAAATCCGCAACGACAAATCCGCAGCATTTTACTTAACATTTTAGCCAAATCCACAACGGAATCTGCAACCCGGATTATGTGCGGCATTGATGCTGACAGTGTCTGCAGAATTCCGCCACGTCTGAACATGCCCTTATAGAAGCTTGTCAGATTTAGTTGTGTAGTACGCAACGTTGCTTCCGTAACTGCGATTCACAACTATGGGACATACAGAAACAGCGTAGCTCAGCGATCTGCTCTTAGATTAAAAAAAATGGAATGGTGCAAACACAGTGCAATAAAATTACATTAAATATTTAGCAGGGTGCACTACTGACAAAAAGCATAAAATGCTATAAAAACAGTGTGATAAAATTACACCAATTATTTATTTTGCCGTTCTGTCTTTATCCATGTCACAGATAATAAAAATTAAAAAAATGCTAGGACCACTGCTGGTACAGGGAGTCTACTTTACACTAATTATTTATTTGAGTGTTAAGTTTTGCAATTTACTGCAGGGACATGAGAAAATATTCTACTTTCCAACCATTCAGTCAAAACATAATTGCTCATCTCTATTTCTGTTTTTGTTAATATTGCATTAGTTAGAGTGCTGTTCTTGGTTTAGGTCTTATTAATGTTTTGTTTTGTTTTGTTTTAGTATACATGACTTGTGTGTTCAACTTGAACTTTACTTTTCATTTATTAGAATAAAAATCTAGTAATAAGTCAGATGTAGAAATAAAGATGTCAATTTAAGATGAACAATAACTTATCTCTCAATGATGGCAAAATAATGCTGATTGTATTAAAAGGCATGATCAACTTTGGAGAAAGAAAATACTTATTTGCTGATAAATATATTGAGCCACTTAAAAATTCATCAATGTAGCTGGCTGACTTATCATTGCTTAGAGCACTCTTGCTGGACACATTTCAATATGCCAATAAGTCACCCATGTAGGATCACAAGCAGTTAAACAGTCTTTATTTGCTCTTGTGAAGATTTATTTTTCACTCCCAAAAGGGAAAAAAAATGACATCTGCTCCCTGACAGTTTATTGATAGGTCAATATAGTTTGACAAGACTGCATGTCTGTGGTGGTTGAAAAACTGTACTGAGAGAAAAGTAATGATCCAACCTTTGAAATTAAAGTTGCTATTAAAGACCAAAGTGCTGTTGGGAATACGAGTCAATTTACCCAGCAACTTCATCTGGGTTGTGCACTGGAGTCTAGAATTCTTGGATTATTTATTATTAAAGGAAATGTATCACCTATATATTTAGTATTAATTAACGCCAGATTAGTTTCTTCTAATCTGTTTTTCTGAGTGTATATTTTTTATTCTATTTTATTTACATGATTACAGGGGCAAACAGCTTGCCTGAACTTTTTCTCTGGGAACAGCAGTTCATAGATTTGCTTTACAGCAGCAACATGGACATTAGTCTGGAGTTGACTCATTGACTTCTATTGGGGAGTGTTGTGAACATGCCCTGTGACCTGTGCTGGGAGGAAGTGAGCAGCACTCAGCACCTATTGTCAACGGTGGATCCTGTGTTACCTATATAGTGGTGTTACCTATTTATTGTAACCCTGCCGGTGATGATAATGAGATGACTGCTGAGAAGTGATCGCTATAATTCAGGAAATTTCACTCGTTGGTTGGTGTAAAAAACCACTACAAGTATTTATTTTAATATACATGACATGTGACATGTGTGGGGTGCCATATCACAGACCAAGTTTCCCCTAGAAGCGTTGAAAACTGTGCTTTCATGGGAAAAAATCAGTCAGATATATAGCATCCTATGGGGCATTTTTTCCAATATGGACTCCACATTAAGGAATCTCTGAATGCAGACATTTTTTTTACAGCAGTATGCATGAATCCTAGTGAAATTCAGTACCACCGTATTTGAGATAAATATGATACAATTTACGATAAATTGCCGATAGGCAAAAACAGAACCCCTATTAAACCTGAGACAAATTAAATTAAAACCTAACTTTTAATTACTAACAAAAATTATAATTAATTTGTAATTTTGCTCCTATAATATTCTAGTTAAAAACTCGTAATCTGCCCTGACTAAACTAACTACTGGAGGTACACTCTCCGAGCGATTAGACTAACTAATGCTAATGTACAAGACCCTTTTTTCTAACGTATCCTATGACATCTTCTTATTCCCACAAAGAAAACTGTAACGTCCACGGCCACAGACCGTCATTCTGACTCGACAGCCGCGGACATGGATCTGTGAGTGCTGCACCGCATCTCCTCCCCAGGAGACACTAGCACTCACTTCGGCTCCGCTCTGCAGTGTCCCGTAGGGTGCGCGTACACGCTCGTGCCTGGCCTTAAAGGGCCAGCGCACACATGAATATATGGTTTTAATTAGCCATAATCACCCTTGACTACTAAAGAGGCCTTGCCCTTTCACTCCTTGCCTGAGCATTGTTTGTATTCCTCTGTTAGTCTTGCAAATGGTCCCTTAGTTGTATCCTGTTCCCTGTGTTCCTGTGCCCTGCTACCTGTATCCTGTATCCTGAGCTGTATTTGTTCCTGTGTCATCTCTGGTGTTGCATCGTTTTGTGCCGTCTACTACGCCTGCAGAAAAAATGGGATATATATAAACTTCAAAAACACAGAAAAGGCCATACTTACTAAGTTGGTAGGTGAAAACCCGTTCCCAGCAGGATGCAGACAGGTCAAAAATGCTTCAGAAAAAGAGTGCATTAAATAGTGATAGCCACTCCCACTAGTCTTAGTTACTACACTAATACTGACACCCATTTATCGCACACTTGTGTGCAATGATAGCACTAAGTTGCTACTCCCCTCTAGACTAGTGGGAGTGGCTCTCACTATTTAATACTCTGTCCTTCTGAAGCATTTTTGACCTGTCTGTGTCCTGCTGGGAATGGGTTTTCACCCACCCACTTAGTAAGTATTGCCTTTTCAATGTTTTTGAAGTCTACTACGCCTGCTGACTAACACCACGTCTGTTGTCATCTGCCACGTATTGCATTGCCTGCCACCAATGTCTCATCTGTGCCTAAACCGTTGCTACTGTCTGAACTATTACAGGTACCCTTGTGCTCCGACTTTATATTGACTTGGTACACTGTTGTTTGGCCAGCTGCTACCCCGCTACAGCGGTGCGGCCTAGTGAGTCCACATACCCACAGATCGTGACAAAAACAATCACTAATCTGCGGTCTTACTTTTCTAGCCCACTAAGATTACTTAGATTATTATATGACTATTTGACATGTCAGTTGGACAATAGTTGTTAGCAAATTGCAGTCAATCATAAACGTGTAAGCGCTGAGCATGTCAATAACATAAAGGTGGACCATTTGTATATGTTCACATACTGAAAGTTTATCAGAAGTCAAATTTTTTTACTGGGCATGCTCCTTAACTTAGGGTGAGTATTGTTAACTACGTCCATTTAGGCTTGCTCACATACTAAAGGTTTAGCAGGAATCTAACCTCTTACTGGGCATGCTCCAATAATTATCATACGAAGTGACAATTACTTCTACACATGCTCCCATACTTGGATATATGATAGAAGAAGATAGAAGAAGACGGATTACTGGGCATGCTCCCATACTTATAAATTGTGCAGGGTATTCCGAGTATGTTACCGAAGAATTACTGGGCATGTTCCCATACAGCTATTCAGAGTAAGATATAGACACTTATACAGTATTTTGTGAACAGCTACTAATTTCCTGGAAATATTTCTTAACAAAGTTTGTTGTGTGCTGTGCACATCTATGACTGTGAAGAGTGAAAAGGTTATACTGTAGGCTATGTAAATAAATGAAACTGAAGCAGAAAATAGTGTGTTTAATGGATCTTTCTACTGTAAAACTCATTTATTAGACTGCAAGTGCTGTGGTGATATTGACTGCCCTGTCTTCTATAACTACACTACAATACTTTGAAGTTCAGATGGAATTTTTGATTAAATGAAAATTTCCATTTTGCAGTTTATATAGCGCTATTGTAAATGTGTAAAATATGACTGATAATCTAAGCAGCTCCAGATATTCAACAGACCATCATAGTCCTCCGACTGTTTTATTAGTGAATAAACACTAAATAACTGCAGAAAAAAGCTGATTCCTTTTTTCAGGCTTCATATAAAATGAGCATTTATGGTTCTTTATAAATCTTGGGTTGGGAGGTTTAATTTCCAGTAATAATTGAGTTTTCAGTTTTTGGTTGATGGTTGACTATTTATTCCATACAAGGGGAAATATTCTATTTTTTTTTCAATTCTTTTTTTTATAAAATCTAATTTTATAGAATTTTTCAAACTAACATTTTATGCAGGATGTAAATGTACACAAGTGCAAAGAATAAGGTGAACATGCACATTAGATATGGTAAAGAATTACCATTTTAGGAACACACATCTCTTGTAACATACACAAGAGTCACAACAAGGACCACATCCTATTGAGGAGATAAAAGTAAATGTAGTATAGTACAGCATATCTTGAGTATATTATGTAAAAGAAATGAAGAGGAGGTAGCGCTCGCATAAGTGGCACGGTCCCTTCGAATAGTTGATAGGCAGGGGTGCTGAGAGTCGGACCCTCACAGATCACATATTGATAGCCTAACTTGAGAATAAACCATCAATTTTATCTTTCCTAATAATTCCTTTAAGGGCCCCCTGATGAAATTTGATTCTTCTCCAAAATTTTTGAAGAGGCCCAAAATAGAAGGGATTGCTTTAGAATTGTCAAATCGTCCACAAATGCTGAAGTATGTGGGAGAGAGAGAGAGAGGGAGAGAGAGAGAGAGAGAGAGAGAGGGAGAGAGAGAGAGAGAGAGAGACAATATTCAGGGCTTTTATCTCAGGAGTTTGTCTAATTTTCTTAAAAAGGGTGTCTATTACTAGAATAAACAGGGATGACGAAAGGGGGCAAGCCTGGCGGGTACCATTTCCAATATAAAATGAGTTCGATAGGGTGCTTTTTGCTCAGATTTTTGTGTGGGGATTATGGAGTGAAAGTATGACTTGAATCAAATCTGGAAGAAATTGGAAGGAGTCTAGTATAGAAAGGCCCAATCCACCCTGTCGAACCCCTTTTCGGCATCAGTACTTAAGATAGTGAATGATCCTGCCTGTGTTGAACTTTCCCTCTTTTTTGTCCCTTTAAATCTTTCTAACAAACCGCTAAAGCGATATGCAAGAAGTTTGGCCCACTATTTTAAGTTAGTGTTAAGGGGGGGGGGGTGATAGGCCTGTAATTTGCTCATAGCTCTTGGTCTTTCCCCTCCTTGGAATGCCCGTAATGTACACTTTTAGTATCCAATGTGGAAAATGGTCACCTGCAAGTAATGGGTTATATACTATGAGGAATTGTGGGGTTAAAATGTCCTTGAATTTTTTCAGAATTTAATATGGGAAAACCATCGGAGCCTGGACTTTTTCCAGAGTGTATGGAGAAAAGGACCCCTAGAATCTCTGGAAGGGTAAAAGGAGAAGATTTTTTTTTTCATGGACTCCTGAGATAGTCTAGGAAGGTGAATTGTTTTTAGAAACGCGTTAATACAATCAAATTTAATTATGGGGGTCTGAGGAGTTTTCCGAGTTATCAATGTTTTAAAAAGGCTTCATGAAATTTATTGAACTAGTTTGCTATTGCTTAGGTGTGGGTGACTCTAGTAACTGTTTTAGTGTTTATGGTATGGATAAAGTATTTTTTCTGTTTGTTTTTTAATAGGAAGGGAGGTTACCGTGGATCCTTTATCCTGATCATAGTGCTTAAATTTCCCCTTCTAAGAACTTTTTAAGAGGCTGTTTTATTATTAAGGTTTTTAATTTGATTTTTAAGTTCCTCTATCTTCAATTATGCTAAAAAATATTTTGATTTCTTTCTTAAATTTTCTAAGGTGTAGATTTGGTAAAGAAGCGAGTTCAGTTTGTTTTCTCTTCGTTTTTTAAGTTTGCTGCTCAGTGCGATACATTCTCCTCTAACAACTGAATTGTGGGCCTCCCATATTATGGGCTTGGAAACATCTGGTAAGTTATTTAGATGGAAGAATTCAGTTATGGTTTTGGCTGTCTACTTTATCATAAGCTAGCAATGTCTAATTCAACACTCAAATCAATGCTCTCACAGGTAGCGAATTAAAAGAGTTTGTAATAGAGGTGGGAGCATGGTCTTAGGTTGTTATGGTGCCTATTCTATAGTGTACTATATTCTAAAAGTCTCTTTTAGGGATAGAAAATGTAGTCCAGACGATGGTATGTATGGTGACTGGAGGAAAAGAAGATAATACTTCACTGAGTGGTTATGAAGTCTCCAGATTTCTACAAGGTGAGAGGAGGAAAAACTCATTCTTAGTTTTCTAAGAGCTTTATGGAGCAGAGCACTAGTTTTCTTGAAGATGTCTAAAGACAGGTTGAGGGCAAGGTTGAGGTCGCCTCCCAATAGTAATATTCCCTCCGCTAATGGAAGTAACTCATACAGGGTGGATGAGAGAAAGCGAAACACGGCGCCACATGGTGCAGGTTACCCAAGTGGGAATGGATAATTTGAGAAGAATGGTGCTTACCTTGAAGCAATGAAATTTGAGCGATGGAGAGAAAGGTGCTGCTGCTGCCGGGACTCGAGGCCGGTGATTCCAGAAGAACGACCGCAGATGCTATGCTGGGTAGGCTGGAAAAAAGAAAGTCTGCAAGGGCGCTGCTGCACACGGATGGGACCGAAGTGAAAACTTCGGAAAGATGATGATAATCCAATGAAACAATGATGATAATTGAATATAATTTAATGGTAATATGACTACGCGTTTCAATGCCGAACCGGCATCTTCATCAGGTCATGAAAGAGAGCACAGACATCACAGTTTAAATAGAGTCTTAAAGTTCGAAAAAACCCGCCAATGTGAACAGGGGCAGGGCGATAAAATGACGTCAAAGTTCAAAGGTTAAAAAATAACAGATAACACTGACCACAAAGTAATGAACATAATCAAAATAATAAAAATGTTAAAAAAGGAAAGATAAAGTCCATATGCTAGGACACAATATAGGAACAATGACACAAGTGGTACAAAATCAGGGGATGCAGAACAGGATGAGGTGTTATCCGTGAAATAAACGGAACAATAGGTGCTGGTGTCAATGCAACAATTATAAACAGTATAATAATAATAAAATATGTAAAATGTATAGATAGGCAGTATATTGGCACGATAATCAAGAAAGTCAGAAAGACAATTAGAAATTAATCATTATACACTAAAAAGAATGGAGTCGGCAAATGCCGGTAAAACATAAATAAATAACGGCTCAACGAATGTAGAAAAAAGGGATGTCATATGTATAAATTTAGAATGCAAAAACATAAATGTGAGCATTACTGAGAGGATAGGGGTGCAAATACTGAAAATGAATAATTAATAAGAAAATTATGAACAAATGAATCTGGTATGATATAATAATACGCTATAAAGCCGATATTACAGCCGGCAGCCGGTAAATGATAATAGGTAAAGAACGAAATAATAGAAATGAAGAATGATGTGGAGACAAGAAGCTAAATAATGAAATGTACAAATGTAAAGGACCGTAAGTGATAATTAACAGTAAGTACTATTAATGCTGATGATGGCAAAGGGCATATGTCCTGAAAATATTCAAAGAAATCAAGAATATGTCTATAACGGAAAGAACCACTGATGATGCAAGAGAAAGTACAAGTAAGCAACGATGAAGATAAAACATTAATGGTACATAACATAAAATTGCACAAATATATTAAGCCGACAATATGGGTCAAAAAACAGTATAGCCATGAATATATAATATAATATCATATCATGAACTGAAACATAAAAGAAAAAAAAAATAAATGGAGAAAATGAGAATATACTGTATTAGTAATTAAGACAATTATTAATCCAAAGTGGACTCAGAGACATCATTAAGGCCATCAGGTTGAAGAGTTTTCATTTTAAAAATCCAGTAGTTTTCGCGTTGTTTAAGTTTGCTGAATCGATTGGTGATATTGTGCGGAATTTGCTCTATAGGTGTAATAAGCAAACTGCTAAACTGACTATTATGTGTGGTGGAGAAGTGTCGAGAGACACTATGTTTTAAAAAACCAGTATTTATGTTGAATCTGTGGTTATTGATTCTAGTCCGTAAACATTGCGTAGTACGGCCAATGTATTGGAGATGACACGGACATTCCAACAAATAAATAACGAACGAGCTTCCACAGTTCAGGAAGCTATTGATCTTAAAAGATTCTTTAGTCATTGTGGATGTGTAAATGGAGGTCTTGTGAGTGATATTGGTGCAACACATACAACGCTGTCGGCCACATTTGAAAGAGCCTAAAATTCTAGGAAGCAAAATGGAAACAGGTACCATGGGAATTTTTAGTTTACTAGGTGCTAAAATATTTTTAAGAGATTTTGATCGTCGATAAGTAATGGTGGGTCTATCCGGTAATTCAGTTTTTAAAAAAGGATCATTTCTCAAAATGTGCCAATGTTTAACAAGGACCTCTCGGATTTTTTTGTTTCCACTATTAAAAGTTGTAATAAAATTATTACTAAATTTCTGTTTATTTTCGATTGCTCTATCTTGCTTAATGCACGAAGATTGTGACAATAAAGAAGCTTTCTGACGTGCCCCTTTGATTAAACTTAAAGGAAAATGTTTTTCCCTGAACCTTTTTTCCAATAGGTTACATTCCTCTGTGAAATCGGAGTCAGTTGTACAATTTTTTCTCACTCTTCTAAACTGTCCAAAGGGAACATTTTTAATCCATGGGGGGTAATGGGCACTGTTGAAATTTAAGTAGCTATTTACATCAACAGATTTGAAATGTGTCTTTGTTATAAATTTGTTAATTCTGGTGTCAAAAGAAATGGTTAGGTCTAAAAAGTCGATAGACAAAGTGGAAAAAGTGTATGTAAAAGACAGTCCTAAGTTATTTAAATTTAGATGCTCAATGAAAGATGAAGCTTCAGTCTCATTGCCCAACCAAATGAAGAGGAGGTCGTCGATATAACGTTTATAAAATAGAATTTTACTTTTGAAGGGGTGATCATGGTATATATATTGATCTTCAAAATGTCCCATGTATAAATTAGCATAGGACGGTGCGAACTTTGAGCCCATGGCGCATCCTTTGATTTGGTTGTAGAATTTATTATCAAAAGTAAAAGAATTATGATTTAAAATAAAGTCAACACATTTATTTAAAAATGCAATTTGATTCTCTGGCATACAGGTTTTAGTAGATAATGCAGAACTAATGACCTTTAAACCTTTGGAATGGGGAATATTGCTATAGAGGGCAGTTACATCAGCTGTGAGAAAATTGATGGGGTACATAGAATTGGTGATGTTAAGTGAGTGAAGTTCTCTGATTACTTGGGTCGAGTCCCTAAGGTATGATGGAAGACTGACTACTAAAGGTTGAAGATGAGTATCAATGAAATGAGAAAGGTTGCTAGTAAGGGACCCGATCCCCGATATAATCGGACGACCTGGGGGGTTAGTTATGGATTTGTGCACCTTTGGGAGATGGTATAAAAAGGGTATGCTTGGGAAGGGCATATTGAGAAAACCTCTTTCTTTTTTGGTGATGATCCCTTCATGGAAAGCTGTATCTATAAGAAGGGCGTATTTAGGTATATGAATGGGTAACGGGTTTATAGCTAATTTAACATAAAAACTGCTGTCGTCCAAAATTCTATAAGATTCATCCAAATATTTGTCCTTGTCCATGATAACAATCCCACCGCCCTTGTCAGCAGAACGGATCACAATAGTATTATTTTTGGCCAATGATTTCAGGGCAATTCTCTCCTGGTAAGTGAGATTATGAGGAGTATTAATGGGTTTATCGAGGGATCTGAGTTCATTACCTACTAAAGCAGAAAAGGTTTCTATAAAAGAGCCTTGGTGGTGCAAAGGGTAAAAGTTAGATTTAGGCTTCAAATTAGTGGCAATAATTACTTGGGGACTAACTGAAGTGGATGGTTCAGAAATTGCAGTCGGTAATGGAACGGTAGGGACCATTTTGGACAAAGAGAAATGCCTAGTAAGGGTAAGTTTACGGATAAAACGATTAAGGTCCATAAAGAGATCAAAAGTGTTGGGTGGGGAGACAGGGCAAAAAGAGAGACCTTTGCTGAGGAGACTAATCTCATGTGTATTAAATTCATAAGAGGATAGGTTGAAAAGTTTGATTTTTAATAAATGGTTCGATGTTTCTTCAGATTGGTTGGTGAGGGTCTCTTTGTTTGCATTTCGTTTACGGCCTCCTCTTCTTCCTCTATATCTAATTTTCTTTTTGTCGATATTTTTTGAACTAAGGGAAAAAAATGTGTAATTGTTTGGATTTTTGGACTTATGAGGTAAGTGATGAGGTGGTCGTTGCTGTTGATGGTCGGCGTGACAGGTGGCATTGTGAGTTGGGAAGGAAGTCCTAAAAAAGAAGTAGTAGTGTCTAAAAAAGATACAGGCGCTGAAGCTGCAGCTTCAGATGCAACAAAAATTGCATCATTAGGCAATGATGCACAGGCGACATTCTCTGTACAGGTGGTTAGAGACATTTCAAAAAGACTAGCAGAGGTATTATGAATGGACAATTGTAAGAGGGAGGGGGATATGCCTTGGTCAGAGGATAAAATGGACTCATTGGGAGATAGGGATATTGGGATGGGATTGGAGGACTCTTCAATGGTGGATTGGAATTGTAATAGACGGAATTCCAATTCTGAAGCCTTAAAAGCATTGATGGGTACTTTAGTAAGGTGATTAATGGGTGGTGCTGAAATAGTATCCATAGGGACATTATTGTGCTTAGATACAGTAGGAACGGCAGTAGAGACTGGTGCTGAAACCATAGTGCGTTTGTCTGTTGGTGAACAAAGGTGAGCAGAATTTGCAATAAGTTTTGAAGGATTATTGCTCCTCAGGCTGTTCTTAAAAAATCTATTGCGGGGTGAAAAACTCCGTGGTTCACCCCTATTAAAACCGTTAGTAAGGGGATACTTGTTAGAAGCCGCTCTTAGTGGGAGATGTAAACCTTCACGACGGGAGTTTACCGTATTCTCAATGCAGTTGTCAGAAGATTCATTGTTTAAACTGGAGAAATTTTCATAGTCACGACGGTCTCTTTTGAATTTATTCGTTTTTTTGAGAATTAAATCTTTTTCATAAATATTCAGACGTTTGTTGATGGAGGTCTCTATTTGTAAAAAATCAGGATGATCGGAGAATCTGAGAAGATTCCCCTTGATCGTATTAACCTCTAATTTCAGTGTATCACTGATGGCTGTCCTTTTTGTGAGAAGGACATTAAGGATGCCTGAGTGACAGTCATCCAAAACCTTTTTCCAAATAGTACTGAAGGAAATATCAGCAGGATAGGGGTTGCTCAGCTCAACCCTCAAACCCCTGGGGGTAATTTTTTCAGAGATATAAGTTCGTAGAAACAGGCAGTCAATATTTTGTTTAGCTTCATCCATGAGACAATTTTCTAATGTTAGGAATGTATCAGTCATAATCTTCGTGAGTTCGGGAGTAAATTGATTACTCACCACGTCTGCTGGATCCATGGTGTCCATGATCC
The DNA here is from genome assembly GCF_050947455.1 of Rhinoderma darwinii. Classification (NCBI taxonomy): domain Eukaryota; kingdom Metazoa; phylum Chordata; class Amphibia; order Anura; family Rhinodermatidae; genus Rhinoderma; species Rhinoderma darwinii. The sequence goes on from NC_134688.1 coordinate 226,116,484, forward strand.
CTAAAGATTGTAGAATCCATTGCTCACGGAAGTGCCTCCTGTCATTGATAAAATCCGTCATGTTGGAGAAGGGTAAATATGGAAAGTTACAATAGTCCAAGATCCAGATGGTGAAGACTTCGATGATGGAGAGATCTCAGTGGAAATAAGATGAAACTTGCTTCTGAACAAATGGAGTGGCAGCCAGTGTAAAAAAGAAGAAACCGCTGAGGCGCTGTTCACACGAGGAGACCAAAACCGCAGCGAGATAACTTCACTCCAAGACGACAACTCAAAGGAGGAGAAGGTCCAGGACTCGACTGGTGAGAGAAAGCGAAACACGGCGCCACATGGTGCAGGTTACCCAAGTGGGAATGGATAATTTGAGAAGAATGGTGCTTACCTTGAAGCAATGAAATTTGAGCGATGGAGAGAAAGGTGCTGCTGCTGCCGGGACTCGAGGCCGGTGATTCCAGAAGAACGACCGCAGATGCTATGCTGGGTAGGCTGGAAAAAAGAGAGTCTGCAAGGGCGCTGCTGCACACGGATGGGACCGAAGTGAAAACTTCGGAAAGATGATGATAATCCAATGAAACAATGATGATAATTGAATATAATTTAATGGTAATATGACTACGCGTTTCAATGCCGAACCGGCATCTTCATCAGGTCATGAAAGAGAGCACAGACATCACAGTTTAAATAGAGTCTTAAAGTTCGAAAAAACCCGCCAATGTGAACAGGGGCAGGGCGATAAAATGACGTCAAAGTTCAAAGGTTAAAAAATAACAGATAACACTGACCACAAAGTAATGAACATAATCAAAATAATAAAAATGTTAAAAAAGGAAAGATAAAGTCCATATGCTAGGACACAATATAGGAACAATGACACAAGTGGTACAAAATCAGGGGATGCAGAACAGGATGAGGTGTTATCCGTGAAATAAACGGAACAATAGGTGCTGGTGTCAATGCAACAATTATAAACAGTATAATAATAATAAAATATGTAAAATGTATAGATAGGCAGTATATTGGCACGATAATCAAGAAAGTCAGAAAGACAATTAGAAATTAATCATTATACACTAAAAAGAATGGAGTCGGCAAATGCCGGTAAAACATAAATAAATAACGGCTCAACGAATGTAGAAAAAAGGGATGTCATATGTATAAATTTAGAATGCAAAAACATAAATGTGAGCATTACTGAGAGGATAGGGGTGCAAATACTGAAAATGAATAATTAATAAGAAAATTATGAACAAATGAATCTGGTATGATATAATAATACGCTATAAAGCCGATATTACAGCCGGCAGCCGGTAAATGATAATAGGTAAAGAACGAAATAATAGAAATGAAGAATGATGTGGAGACAAGAAGCTAAATAATGAAATGTACAAATGTAAAGGACCGTAAGTGATAATTAACAGTAAGTACTATTAATGCTGATGATGGCAAAGGGCATATGTCCTGAAAATATTCAAAGAAATCAAGAATATGTCTATAACGGAAAGAACCACTGATGATGCAAGAGAAAGTACAAGTAAGCAACGATGAAGATAAAACATTAATGGTACATAACATAAAATTGCACAAATATATTAAGCCGACAATATGGGTCAAAAAACAGTATAGCCATGAATATATAATATAATATCATATCATGAACTGAAACATAAAAGAAAAAAATAAATAAATGGAGAAAATGAGAATATACTGTATTAGTAATTAAGACAATTATTAATCCAAAGTGGACTCAGAGACATCATTAAGGCCATCAGGTTGAAGAGTTTTCATTTTAAAAATCCAGTAGTTTTCGCGTTGTTTAAGTTTGCTGAATCGATTGGTGATATTGTGCGGAATTTGCTCTATAGGTGTAATAAGCAAACTGCTAAACTGACTATTATGTGTGGTGGAGAAGTGTCGAGAGACACTATGTTTTAAAAAACCAGTATTTATGTTGAATCTGTGGTTATTGATTCTAGTCCGTAAACATTGCGTAGTACGGCCAATGTATTGGAGATGACACGGACATTCCAACAAATAAATAACGAACGAGCTTCCACAGTTCAGGAAGCTATTGATCTTAAAAGATTCTTTAGTCATTGTGGATGTGTAAATGGAGGTCTTGTGAGTGATATTGGTGCAACACATACAACGCTGTCGGCCACATTTGAAAGAGCCTAAAATTCTAGGAAGCAAAATGGAAACAGGTACCATGGGAATTTTTAGTTTACTAGGTGCTAAAATATTTTTAAGAGATTTTGATCGTCGATAAGTAATGGTGGGTCTATCCGGTAATTCAGTTTTTAAAAAAGGATCATTTCTCAAAATGTGCCAATGTTTAACAAGGACCTCTCGGATTTTTTTGTTTCCACTATTAAAAGTTGTAATAAAATTATTACTAAATTTCTGTTTATTTTCGATTGCTCTATCTTGCTTAATGCACGAAGATTGTGACAATAAAGAAGCTTTCTGACGTGCCCCTTTGATTAAACTTAAAGGAAAATGTTTTTCCCTGAACCTTTTTTCCAATAGGTTACATTCCTCTGTGAAATCGGAGTCAGTTGTACAATTTTTTCTCACTCTTCTAAACTGTCCAAAGGGAACATTTTTAATCCATGGGGGGTAATGGGCACTGTTGAAATTTAAGTAGCTATTTACATCAACAGATTTGAAATGTGTCTTTGTTATAAATTTGTTAATTCTGGTGTCAAAAGAAATGGTTAGGTCTAAAAAGTCGATAGACAAAGTGGAAAAAGTGTATGTAAAAGACAGTCCTAAGTTATTTAAATTTAGATGCTCAATGAAAGATGAAGCTTCAGTCTCATTGCCCAACCAAATGAAGAGGAGGTCGTCGATATAACGTTTATAAAATAGAATTTTACTTTTGAAGGGGTGATCATGGTATATATATTGATCTTCAAAATGTCCCATGTATAAATTAGCATAGGACGGTGCGAACTTTGAGCCCATGGCGCATCCTTTGATTTGGTTGTAGAATTTATTATCAAAAGTAAAAGAATTATGATTTAAAATAAAGTCAACACATTTATTTAAAAATGCAATTTGATTCTCTGGCATACAGGTTTTAGTAGATAATGCAGAACTAATGACCTTTAAACCTTTGGAATGGGGAATATTGCTATAGAGGGCAGTTACATCAGCTGTGAGAAAATTGATGGGGTACATAGAATTGGTGATGTTAAGTGAGTGAAGTTCTCTGATTACTTGGGTCGAGTCCCTAAGGTATGATGGAAGACTGACTACTAAAGGTTGAAGATGAGTATCAATGAAATGAGAAAGGTTGCTAGTAAGGGACCCGATCCCCGATATAATCGGACGACCTGGGGGGTTAGTTATGGATTTGTGCACCTTTGGGAGATGGTATAAAAAGGGTATGCTTGGGAAGGGCATATTGAGAAAACCTCTTTCTTTTTTGGTGATGATCCCTTCATGGAAAGCTGTATCTATAAGAAGGGCGTATTTAGGTATATGAATGGGTAACGGGTTTATAGCTAATTTAACATAAAAACTGCTGTCGTCCAAAATTCTATAAGATTCATCCAAATATTTGTCCTTGTCCATGATAACAATCCCACCGCCCTTGTCAGCAGAACGGATCACAATAGTATTATTTTTGGCCAATGATTTCAGGGCAATTCTCTCCTGGTAAGTGAGATTATGAGGAGTATTAATGGGTTTATCGAGGGATCTGAGTTCATTACCTACTAAAGCAGAAAAGGTTTCTATAAAAGAGCCTTGGTGGTGCAAAGGGTAAAAGTTAGATTTAGGCTTCAAATTAGTGGCAATAATTACTTGGGGACTAACTGAAGTGGATGGTTCAGAAATTGCAGTCGGTAATGGAACGGTAGGGACCATTTTGGACATAGAGAAATGCCTAGTAAGGGTAAGTTTACGGATAAAACGATTAAGGTCCATAAAGAGATCAAAAGTGTTGGGTGGGGAGACAGGGCAAAAAGAGAGACCTTTGCTGAGGAGACTAATCTCATGTGTATTAAATTCATAAGAGGATAGGTTGAAAAGTTTGATTTTTAATAAATGGTTCGATGTTTCTTCAGATTGGTTGGTGAGGGTCTCTTTGTTTGCATTTCGTTTACGGCCTCCTCTTCTTCCTCTATATCTATATCTATATCTAATTTTCTTTTTGTCGACATTTCTCTATGTCCAAAATGGTCCCTACCGTTCCATTACCGACTGCAATTTCTGAACCATCCACTTCAGTTAGTCCCCAAGTAATTATTGCCACTAATTTGAAGCCTAAATCTAACTTTTACCCTTTGCACCACCAAGGCTCTTTTATAGAAACCTTTTCTGCTTTAGTAGGTAATGAACTCAGATCCCTCGATAAACCCATTAATACTCCTCATAATCTCACTTACCAGGAGAGAATTGCCCTGAAATCATTGGCCAAAAATAATACTATTGTGATCCGTTCTGCTGACAAGGGCGGTGGGATTGTTATCATGGACAAGGACAAATATTTGGATGAATCTTATAGAATTTTGGACGACAGCAGTTTTTATGTTAAATTAGCTATAAACCCGTTACCCATTCATATACCTAAATACGCCCTTCTTATAGATACAGCTTTCCATGAAGGGATCATCACCAAAAAAGAAAGAGGTTTTCTCAATATGCCCTTCCCAAGCATACCCTTTTTATACCATCTCCCAAAGGTGCACAAATCCATAACTAACCCCCCAGGTCGTCCGATTATATCGGGGATCGGGTCCCTTACTAGCAACCTTTCTCATTTCATTGATACTCATCTTCAACCTTTAGTAGTCAGTCTTCCATCATACCTTAGGGACTCGACCCAAGTAATCAGAGAACTTCACTCACTTAACATCACCAATTCTATGTACCCCATCAATTTTCTCACAGCTGATGTAACTGCCCTCTATAGCAATATTCCCCATTCCAAAGGTTTAAAGGTCATTAGTTCTGCATTATCTACTAAAACCTGTATGCCAGAGAATCAAATTGCATTTTTAAATAAATGTGTTGACTTTATTTTAAATCATAATTCTTTTACTTTTGATAATAAATTCTACAACCAAATCAAAGGATGCGCCATGGGCTCAAAGTTCGCACCGTCCTATGCTAATTTATACATGGGACATTTTGAAGATCAATATATATACCATGATCACCCCTTCAAAAGTAAAATTCTATTTTATAAACGTTATATCGACGACCTCCTCTTCATTTGGTTGGGCAATGAGACTGAAGCTTCATCTTTCATTGAGCATCTAAATTTAAATAACTTAGGACTGTCTTTTACATACACTTTTTCCACTTTGTCTATCGACTTTTTAGACCTAACCATTTCTTTTGACACCAGAATTAACAAATTTATAACAAAGACACATTTCAAATCTGTTGATGTAAATAGCTACTTAAATTTCAACAGTGCCCATTACCCCCCATGGATTAAAAATGTTCCCTTTGGACAGTTTAGAAGAGTGAGAAAAAATTGTACAACTGACTCCGATTTCACAGAGGAATGTAACCTATTGGAAAAAAGGTTCAGGGAAAAACATTTTCCTTTAAGTTTAATCAAAGGGGCACGTCAGAAAGCTTCTTTATTGTCACAATCTTCGTGCATTAAGCAAGATAGAGCAATCGAAAATAAACAGAAATTTAGTAATAATTTTATTACAACTTTTAATAGTGGAAACAAAAAAATCCGAGAGGTCCTTGTTAAACATTGGCACATTTTGAGAAATGATCCTTTTTTAAAAACTGAATTACCGGATAGACCCACCATTACTTATCGACGATCAAAATCTCTTAAAAATATTTTAGCACCTAGTAAACTAAAAATTCCCATGGTACCTGTTTCCATTTTGCTTCCTAGAATTTTAGGCTCTTTCAAATGTGGCCGACAGCGTTGTATGTGTTGCACCAATATCACTCACAAGACCTCCATTTACACATCCACAATGACTAAAGAATCTTTTAAGATCAATAGCTTCCTGAACTGTGGAAGCTCGTTCGTTATTTATTTGTTGGAATGTCCGTGTCATCTCCAATACATTGGCCGTACTACGCAATGTTTACGGACTAGAATCAATAACCACAGATTCAACATAAATACTGGTTTTTTAAAACATAGTGTCTCTCGACACTTCTCCACCACACATAATAGTCAGTTTAGCAGTTTGCTTATTACACCTATAGAGCAAATTCCGCACAATATCACCAATCGATTCAGCAAACTTAAACAACGCGAAAACTACTGGATTTTTAAAATGAAAACTCTTCAACCTGATGGCCTTAATGATGTCTCTGAGTCCACTTTGGATTAATAATTGTCTTAATTACTAATACAGTATATTCTCATTTTCTCCATTTATTTTTTTTTTCTTTTATGTTTCAGTTCATGATATGATATTATATTATATATTCATGGCTATACTGTTTTTTGACCCATATTGTCGGCTTAATATATTTGTGCAATTTTATGTTATGTACCATTAATGTTTTATCTTCATCGTTGCTTACTTGTACTTTCTCTTGCATCATCAGTGGTTCTTTCCGTTATAGACATATTCTTGATTTCTTTGAATATTTTCAGGACATATGCCCTTTGCCATCATCAGCATTAATAGTACTTACTGTTAATTATCACTTACGGTCCTTTACATTTGTACATTTCATTATTTAGCTTCTTGTCTCCACATCATTCTTCATTTCTATTATTTCGTTCTTTACCTATTATCATTTACCGGCTGCCGGCTGTAATATCGGCTTTATAGCGTATTATTATATCATACCAGATTCATTTGTTCATAATTTTCTTATTAATTATTCATTTTCAGTATTTGCACCCCTATCCTCTCAGTAATGCTCACATTTATGTTTTTGCATTCTAAATTTATACATATGACATCCCTTTTTTCTACATTCGTTGAGCCGTTATTTATTTATGTTTTACCGGCATTTGCCGACTCCATTCTTTTTAGTGTATAATGATTAATTTCTAATTGTCTTTCTGACTTTCTTGATTATCGTGCCAATATACTGCCTATCTATACATTTTACATATTTTATTATTATTATACTGTTTATAATTGTTGCATTGACACCAGCACCTATTGTTCCGTTTATTTCACGGATAACACCTCATCCTGTTCTGCATCCCCTGATTTTGTACCACTTGTGTCATTGTTCCTATATTGTGTCCTAGCATATGGACTTTATCTTTCCTTTTTTAACATTTTTATTATTTTGATTATGTTCATTACTTTGTGGTCAGTGTTATCTGTTATTTTTTAACCTTTGAACTTTGACGTCATTTTATCGCCCTGCCCCTGTTCACATTGGCGGGTTTTTTCGAACTTTAAGACTCTATTTAAACTGTGATGTCTGTGCTCTCTTTCATGACCTGATGAAGATGCCGGTTCGGCATTGAAACGCGTAGTCATATTACCATTAAATTATATTCAATTATCATCATTGTTTCATTGGATTATCATCATCTTTCCGAAGTTTTCACTTCGGTCCCATCCGTGTGCAGCAGCGCCCTTGCAGACTCTCTTTTTTCCAGCCTACCCAGCATACAGGGTGGATGAAAGCCAGATAATTTGCTTTATGTTGGGAGAATAATGGTTTAATAAGTCACTGGGGTGTTGGCGATGGTGCCTTTCAGAAATATTTATCTCCTATCAGGGTCTGAGCTGGAAGAAGATAGTTGAAAAGGTGCATGCCTACAGAAGGCAAAGCTCACACCCTGGGAGGCAGAGGTATGCGCACTATGATATGAGATTTAGAGAGAATGTGTTGGGCTCTAAAGTGGGATTCTTGAATGAAAATATTAGTTTTAAGTTTCCGTAATAAAGTAAAAACATGATGACATTTGTGTGGGGTATTTAGTTCCTGAAAGTTAAAGTATCTAAGGGAAGGTAGTACATTTGCAAAAACATTGCCCCCATTTCAAAATTGCTCTAAATTAGCCTTGCTCAGGCAGTGCAATGTAGCATATTCAAGGTAAAGAGAAGGTGATGACTACACCTAAATGAAACTACATGATATACTGTTTGATATATAAAGATAAAACAACAAATAAAAACATTCAATGATATTCTATCTGAGAGTCTATTAGATGGTGAGTATGGAGTTCACCTGGAATGGCTGAGGTCCTTTACTAGTTTTTTTAGAGGTGATTTGTTCAGCTTTCCTTTTGGACTTGAGGGACTAAGAGGTCTCAGGTCGTTCTTATGGAGGTGGTACTAAGACTAGTGGCAAGGGATGCAAGTCATGTAAAGGTTCCCAATTAGGAATATCCAATTGTTTAAACAGGGGCGTAGCTAGGGGGAGGCAGGCGGGGCATGTGCCCCGGGCGCAACTAGGTGGTAGTGAAGGGGGGGCGCCGCAGATGACTCAGGTCAGGGGACTGGACTGGTCCACTCCCGTGCTGCAACCTCCAAGCATGTAGGGGGCGCCACTGGGCTCTGCCTCTACTCTGTGCTCTGCTGTTACACAAACGGAGTAAATAACAGCCGAGAAGCAGAGGAGGAAGCTCCGCCCACAGCCCGCCCTGAAAGAAATCTGTGATCCTGTCAGCAAGGAGACATAGTGAGTGTCTGTGTGTATAAGTGTGTGTAGTGTGTATACAGTATGTGTCTGTGTTTGTATGTGTATATGTTACAGTGTGTGTGTGTGTGTGTGTGTGTGTGTGTGTGTGTGTGTGTGTGTATGTGTGAGTGTGTGTGTGTGTGTGTGTGTGTGTGTGAGTGTGTGTGTCTCTGCATGTGTATGTCTCTTACATCTACTACATTATCTGTACTCAGAGAGTTATCACTGTGTTATCGGTGGTGTTACATAGGACTGCAGGGGACATAACTACATTATCTGTACTCAGAGAGTTATCACTGTGTTATATGTGGTGTTACATAGGACTGCAGGTAACACTACTACATTATCTATACTCAGAGTTATGACTGTTATATGTGGTGTTACATAGGACTGCAGGTAACAACTACTACATTATCTGTACTCAGAGAGTTATCACTGAGATATTTACCTGTATGTATGTATTCCAGAGTGTGTGTATGTATATTTGCCTGTATGTCTAAATATCAATCTTTATGTATGTACAGTATATATGTTTCAGCGTGTCTATATATGTGGTTCATTTTTGGTTTGTGTAGGGGGCGGCAATAGAGAGTCCCGCACGGGGTGCCATCCAAGCTAAGGCCGGCCCTGGCTGTGACCAACCCTAGTCAGATGGAACTCCGCCGCTGCCTGCGCCGCATGACCTCCTCGGCTCCTCCGGTAAGTCACACCAGGCAGAGCGGAGAGTGGCAGTGGTAGGCTACCGCTCACCGCTCTGTTTACAGTGTGGCGCTAAGTACAAGGGGGGAGTGTGGCGCTATTTAAAAGGGGGGGAATGTGGCACTATTTACACGGGGGGGGGAGTGTGGCACTATTTACAAAGGGGCAGCGGGCTGTGTGTGGCACTATCTACAAGGGAGGGGGGAGTGTGCCGCTATCTACAAGGGGGAAAGCGGGCTGTGTGTGGCACTATCTACAAGGGGGGCTGTGTGACGCTATTTACAAGGGGTCTGTGTGTGCGCTATCTACAAGGGGGGATTTGTGTGGCACTATCTACAAGACAGGGGCTGTGTATGGCCCTATCTACAAGGGGGGCTGTGTGTGGCGCTATCTACAAGGGGCTGTGTGTGGCCTCTTTAATTTATTTTCTTTTAATTAATTTTTATATTACATTATATAACTATATCGCTTGTAAAATGCAGAAATGCTTTTATGTTCGAGTTACATAAAAAAAAATTCAGAAAAAAAAATGACACCGCATTGATTGGTAGAGAAAGCAAACATGGCGAGGGGGAAGGAGATGTCGGGAAATAAGTTGGGGGGGGGGCGCAATCCTGATCTTTTCCCCGGGTGCAGGAGAACCTAGCTACGCCTCTGGTTTAAAATCCAGCTGTTCATAGATTTACTGTGTTCTCCTAAAGACTTGCCAGAAGAGACACTTACCTCCATAACAGAAGGAGAGTTCAAATGGGAACAACCATTGTATGGAGTATTTTTGTTGCATAGCCAGTCGGTAAGCGGTTTCAAAGCCTTCTTTTTTTGAAGTGTCATAGGGGACAAATCTTGAAAGAAGTTGCTATTAGCACCTTCAAAACCTATTTTTTTTTTGCTTTGATCAAAAGGGTCTCTTTTTTGGAAGTGTAGGAAACGGCAGATAATGTTTATGGGAGAATCTCCCATCTTGGGTTTAGGTCTCAGTGTGCGATGCGTGCGTTGCAAAGTTCCGTCCAATGCAGTGTTGGGACCAAAGAGGTTGAGAAAAAATTGTGTCAGCAAACACCGTATGGAAACAGGTACCACTAATTTTGGTTACCTTCTTATTTAAAGGGCTATTTTGCCATCCGAGGTTGTCTTAAACCCACAGCATAGTTAAAGTTAAGTGATCTGGTCTTAGTAGGTAAAGAACGCCTGTGTAGAAACAGTCTTGAATTCTACTATGGCAGTTTGTGTTGTCTCTAGGGCTTTCACTTTGTGGCCGATCTGACGAATGCTTTGCTTAATGTTAGAGAGATCTATCAATACAGGATCTAGTGAGATAGGTAGTTGTCCATAAGATGAGGATTCCTCCACTCACTGTCTTGATCTGAATCAGCCTCTGCTGCCTCAGGCCTCTCTACTACAGACAAGGTGGGGGGGGGGGGGTCATCCTGAGTGCTCTATTTGAGATAGTACCACCTTTTTTGACAAAGTTATCTAGGTCACTTTCAGTGCAACTTGTTTTTTTGGACCAGGGTGGTTGGGAGACTTCTCTCCACCAATATTTGTTGTGCTTATGTAAGCTGAAAGTAGCACACTGGACACAGGCAAGTGCATGGCAATGTTCTAGTTGTCCATCAAGTTTGGGCCAGGACTGCACCTTCTTAAAAAATTAATACTAGTTCCAATCAGACCAACAGGAAAAATAAGAGCTATTCTCTTTTGGGTTATATTTAGGCTGCGGCTCTGGCTGCGGGCCTGTCCTTAGCATAGGAGGTACTCTGTCTGTCGACAGGCTGATCTTCCGCTGGAGATGTGTCCCACTGGGTCTGAACGTGTCCGATGGATCATGAAGATGAGATCACTGGGAACAGTTGCAGCTACAAATCGTGCATGCGGCCATAAGCTATGCCTCAACGAGTAAGGCAACTTAGTTCATACCCTAGGACAGCCTTGCAACTGCTTGCTGCAGGGTAGGCCACAATGTGTCGGGCAGATTCTGATATCGCTGTCTGTAAAGTTGGCCTCACTGGATAGCAGTGAGTGAGAAAAAATGCTTCATGTCTAGTTGTAAATTAGGTCAGGCCCGACTTCTGGTGGTCTAGTTTATGCCTCGGTCCACTATTGAAGCCTTGTCAGGTGGGCTGCTGTCTACTCATGGCCGGGCTTTTCATTGTGAGAATGGATGACTCTGTGTTTTGCTGAGGAGCACACTTTACCCCTTGATGAAATTATGGAGTGCAGAAAGTCAAAATATATGTTTATGAAGGCGATTTAGTGCTATGTAAAAAGCAGATGACATGAATTGAGGATCCAGCCAGCAGAGCACACTTACAGTAGATCACGTCCTCCCTGTTCAGTGCTCAAGACACCCCCCCCCCCCCACAGAAATCCTTTTTTACCACAGTTGCCTCCCAATGTGCACAGATTAAGGGCATATAAAAATGTGTGAATGGCACAGACACAAATGTTTATTTTTATTTCAAAGGTGCTGTCCACTCTGTAAAGAGTGTTTGAAAATGGTTTTGATGAATCAGGCAACCCCTTTAATGGTTTCATTGCTGGTTTATTCTAAAAATGGAAACTTTAGATTCAAATTCAGCAGTTGCCACGGAAACCTGTGGAGTTTTAGTGATACCACCAAATTTCCTAAGGTTGGGGTAATGGCATGTGAGATAATGAGAATACAAGGGGGGGGGGGGGAATTTATTAAGACTGGCGTTTCATTTGACAGTCTTAATAGGAAACAAGCTGGAGTAAGAAACAAACTTATTAAGCCTTCTGTGCGCCAATAAGTGAAATCTACTGCAGACAGAATCTGGCACAGATTTCTTATATAATTTTTGCCTTTATAGTAAATGCATTGGGCTGCGGTGGCCCTGTCCCTTCTTAAAAAAATGTTACTTTTGAGCAGTTTGCACATTTTCTCTGTACTAAAGTTTATTCATTTCCCCCATAATTTTTGTCAACACAAATGTCATAGTTGTCAGAAGAGCACTTACTTGTGGTCTGTTTTTAAGGAAATGTGGTTAACAAACATGCGGGAAACAAAAATGTAAAGTATTAGCGCTCTCTTATGAAGACATACAGAGGTTTTCTATGTGTGATTCTATGGCTGACAGCCTCCATTCAAACACAGCACTTAACAGAGCATTCTACGGGGAGACATTGGGTCCTGTATGCCTCCATGGCATGGAGCAGAACGGGAGTTCATGTGCCGCAGCACTGCCTCTATGCAGTGTGCATAAGTATAGCCTTAAAAATATCCCTCTACCTTCCCACCCACACAAAGAAGCTAGTAAAAGGTAACAAAAAAATAAAACATAACACACAATGCACATATCTCCCAGTCAGTACATACTATAATGTAACATTTTAAGTGACCTGCTTACATTTTGCATTTGTGTCAAGCATGTATGCAATTATCTTTCCTTTTCCAGTTCTATCTGCTATCATCCCTAAAATTGTCCATTGGTCTTATTGGTATGTCTGTTATGATGTAAATTACACATATTTGATAGCGCTATACTATACATGAACAAATTTGGAAATTTATATGCCAAATTTCATTGGTTGAGCTAGAGCACAATATTCAAAAGAAAGATATTGTGTGTATTTTGGTGTCATGAGCCCCATTTATCTTGATAAAACAGGGAAAAAAACACATTCATTTTAAGAAAAGCTCATTCCAGAAAGTGACCTTTTGTTCCACCCACAAAGGCTTAAAAGACCCCTGGTCGTGAAAGTCATCAAATGGTTGGTTCAGCTTTGGATAGAAAAGTCGCGCAGTAGAGCCATAGTAAACAACTTGTTCTTGCCTGAGATCTATTTTAAAATATAGTGATTCAACACACTGGCTGCCGCCTTTCAGTCATTCCATTAAGTTCCCTAAAAATACCAATTTTGATTTCTCACAGCCGGTTTAATACGTATTTTAGCTAAACCAATTGCAGCATACTTATTGGTGTCAGGCAAAGTAAACACTTTGATATGTAGAATCAGCTCTATTAAGCAAGTACAAAAATACTGTACTGGCCAAAATAGCCGTATATCCCTAATTATTTCCCATATCAAAAAAGATTACTTCTGACATAACCCCATGCTGTGCGATAAAGATAACAGAGGTCACCAAAGGCCCCTGTATAAAAGCATAAAGTCACAGGCCAGTATGAAATGTGTAGTTACTTATAGATAAGGAGCGACTAATTGTTTGTCACTACGTCTAAACATTGCAGAATGATTTGCTTATTAATTTATCACTCCAGGCAGGCAACATTAATTAAGGGCTAAAGCCATCTTAAAATCAGCTCATCTTATGTCCAGTAAAGTCTAAAAGTATAATAAGGACAGGAGGAAAAAAAGGACACAGTGCCGCAAGATATGAACCACTGATTACATTTTATGAAGCACTAGTACTAGATCTTCAAGCAATTGCTTTGGAATAATCTGCCTAAATTAGGGCTTGTCCACATGTAACGGAATTGCTGCAGAACATTTCTGCAGCATTTCCGTTGAAACTAGCAGACATTCCGCTGCGGAAAAACCGCACCATTTCCTGAGTTTTTACTGCAGAAAATGGTGCGTATTTTGCTGCGTTTTTTTCAATGCTGGGAGATGGTGATATCTCCTCTGAAAAACACAATTCAGTCCACTTTCCGCAGCAGGAATTGACGTTCTGCGGTACGAAAAATACACACCGCAGGTGAATTTCTGCTCTGAATTTTTACGCAGCGTGTGAATGAGATTTGTTAAATCTCACCCACTTTGTTGCTACTGTATTCTGCTGCTGTCCCCAATTACGGATGGAAAATACGCAGCAATTCCGTTACGGGTGGTAAAGTCCTTATAGTGAAAAAAATTAGGTTTGTCTTTACTGTCATATATGTTATTGTAATGGCTGTAATGTTATAAGCAAAGTCTTCATATAAAATGCTATTCTAAACATTAAAGGGATTGTCCAGGATTAGCCGTTACCGTAAATTAATGTATACATTTTTTACTGGACTCTGCAGGATACAACAGCGTAGTCTACTATGCTATTCCATATCTATTTTGGGGATATGATTATGTATACCTGCCAAAAGTACACTCTTTTGGCCTCTGTCTGACAATAGAACTCTATTGACACATTGTTGATGAGTGCATGTCTGGAGCATTTCCGACGTACACGCTAAATGAAAACAAAAAATGTGATGTGAACCTAATGCACCTGACATAAATGAAACCTGCCATCTTTAATAAAACTTTGACATTTCACATCTAACATTAGACATGCAGACAGTCCACTACTTTACTTCATCATATTTCTATACTTTTTTGTGGCCCACAGTCTGATCATTTTCTTTTCTTAATTATTTAAGGCCTAAGGCTAAATTCACACAACAGTGAAAAACGGCTGTGCGACGGCCGTTTTTGTAACGGCCGTCGCACGGTCATTTTCAGAGCATTAGTGTTCTATAGGTGTATTCACACGCCAGTTTTTTTTAACGGCCCCTGAAAACTGGCCGTCAAAAAATAGGACATGCCCCAGGGCTCCCATAGAAGTCAATGGATCAGTTTTTCATGAATCAATCCTTGTAACGGCCTGGTAAAAACTGATCCTGGCCGAGGATTCCCCACACACATCGCTACTTTGAGTGCTGAGCCGGGGAAGCCCTTGACATTACTATCATATATGGACAGTGATGTCGGGCTTTCACCTGTGGAGTCTATGACCAGAGCATCGTGAAATCTCTGGCCGTAGACTCCTGTCTCCCTCTGACCCCCCGGTAGATACCACCCCCCTGTAGATAGGGGCACCCCCCATAGATGGCACTCCCCCCCTCCAGTTAGCACCGCTGTAGCTCCTTATAGGAGTGGAATCCCCGGCCGACGCTCTGGCCAGGGGATTCTGCTACAGGAGAAGCCCCTGGCGTTACTGTCCATATATGGACAGTGATGTCAGTGGCTAGCTCTGGAATCCCCTGCCAGAGCGGAATCCCCGGCTGACGCTCTGGCCAGGGGATTCCGCTACTGGAGAAGCCCCTGGTGTTACTGTCCATATATGGACAGTGACGTCAGTGGCTACCTCTGGAATCGCCTGCGAGAGCGGAATCCCCGGCCGACGCTCTCGTCAGGGGATTCCACAATTGGCGAAGCAACTTGCGTCACTGTCCATATATGGACAGTGACATTAGTGGCTACCTCTGGAATCTCCTGCCAGAGCAGTACCCCCGGCCGATGCTCTGGTCAGGGGATTCCGCCACTGGAAAAGCCCCTGGCCTCACTGTCCATATATGGACAGAGACATCAGGGGCTCCCTCTAGGAGTGAAATCCCCGGCCAGAAGGATTCTGCTCCTACAGAGAGCTACAGTGCCACTGTCTACAGGGGTGCTTTCTACAATAGGGGTGCTATCTACAGTGGGGGATGGTGCTATCTACAAAGGTGGGTTGGTGCTATCTACAGGGGTATGGTACTATATACATGGGTACTGTGGCACTATATGCGGGTGTGACTATCTACAGGGGACACCGTTGTGCTATCTTCATGGGCACTGTGGAACTATGAGGGCACTGGCACTTTATATGTTGGCACTATGGCACTATGTCACTTTATATGTGGGCACTGTGGCACTATGTGGGCATTATCTACAGTGGGCACTGTGGCACTATCTACAGGGTCTTTGCAGCACTATCTACATGGGAACTGTGGTGTTTTCCGGGGGTTTGGACAATAAAACCGACAAATTAAATCCATCAGTTTTTTTAACGGCCATGTAAAACGGATGGAAAACAGATGACAAACGGCCATTAAAAATGGACAGACTGACTGGAAATGGATGAAAATTTAGAGACACACAGATGCAAAACGGCCATGAAAAACTCACAGTTGATCAGTTTTTAATGGCCATTTTTTTTCACTGTCGTGTGATTGTAGCCTAGTATATGATGTTTTGCTGATTTCAATATTGTGTGGGAATAATGGATTTGCCTGCTGTTAACAAATTGCTTAGATTCATAGCTTACACCACATAGCACATTTTTACTTATAATCCCTGCAATGCTAATCACATCTGATTTAATGTATTGAGCACTTAAATATGTACCTGCACTGCACTGAATATACAAGTGCATCTACCACTAATCTGTAATCCCTTGTTAAAAGAAATGTAGTAACTATTTAATTTGCGATTAATAACATATAATATATAGAAGGAATATATTAATTTTTTTAATGTTGTAGCTATTTTTTATTATTTTTTAACTTTCCTAAGGGATGTCATGTTGTAGACACATACATCCTTCCTGTATTGCCTGTATAGACAGAGTAGCTGGATGTATATGCTTTATGGCAACTGTAATGAATAGGAATTAATGGAAAACAGATAGAGTACAACTTCTACACAGAGACTAGGGAGTGACTGAGGAACTCCATATACAGAGCCCTAGCTGTGTGTATAGTGTTTCTATCCTGCCTTATCTACTCCTCAAGCCAGGGGTGGACACAGACAGCTGAGGGCCCCTGTGCACAAACAGTATATGGGCCCCTTGCTCTCCAATATCTCATCATAAATCACCCCTTTATGTCTTAAACAATCCATCAGTATTAGGTAGCCATAAAATTCATTAGCTCAGACATACACATGCAATATAATAGATAGAGGGAAGCTGCTTTAAGGTGACAGTGGGCCCCCTTACCATTGGTGCAACCTGTGCAGCTGCACAGCGGCCCATTAGGTATGTTCGCCCCTGCCTCCAGCAGTACAATAGAGCTATCACCTGTCATTAAATCGATTTAATGAAAAGATGACTCTGCTGACCCTGTCTCAATCTATGCAACAAAGCTGACAAGTGAGCTATAAAACAGCAAGAAATATTAACCTATTGTGTAAACTTCAGTGGTCAGTGTGAAAATAGGAAAATATCAGAATTTATCTTTGTATGGATAGTCACATAAAAAAAAGGGTGGAGCCTTCTTTGAGATGAGTTAAGATTATATAAATTATTACCTTTTAGGTCTAAATTGATATTAAACACTTCATTTTCTTTTTCCCACATTCATTTTAATTTCTAATTAATTTCATGTGAATTGGCATCAAAATAAATATTACCTTCTGACAAATCTGATTTAGATTGTGCTTGTTAAAGTTAAAAGCACTTGTTTCCCTCTGTATATTATAACCAATGAGCTGTAAACAGAACAGTATCACAGTACAAAAGCCTGCCAGTAATAATGAAATTTGCCAATTCGAGGCTCATTTATTTTAGTGTATTGCTTGGAATCACTCTTTCTAGTATCATTTTGGCATTTTAGGCATGAATGAATTTTTATTTTATAGAAAATGTTGCTGTTAATTTTTCTGAATATATGTAGCCAATGCAAAAGTACTATTAACAATTCATTTGCCCTGAAGAAAAAATAAGGGACATAATAAAAACTTTCACATTACAATGCAGCCTCATACAAGAATAAAAATATCACACTAAGGAACCAACTTTTAATGGGTATCTATCATTTAAATAAATGTCTGACGTGAGATTGGTGGGGTGAAGAGATTTCCACTTATTGCTAAAGCAACGGGGCAAAGTGCTTGGCTGGGTGCTATATCCCTTCCGATCCCATTAGCAATGGTAGAGTATATAGCCCTACATTGCAAACCCCACCTCTCTGTAGAAGTGGAAATTATCTATGGGAGCTGAGGGGGTACAATGCTCAAACAAGCGATTTTAACACGTAATTTAATCAATTGGTTGGGATATCACCACCCAGACCTCCACCAATGTCATGTCAGAAGTATATTTATAACGGTAGACTTGATTTTACAGGTTTCTCAAGTGGTGACATAGGTTGTCATGGTTTCATGACAGAGCCAAGAGAGTTCATCGCCTGGTTGTCACAAATTTTATTTTTTATTGTGTTTGTTTCACTGTCAAACAAATGGGGCCTTCCTATATATTAATATATTATAATATTTGTATTTTGTGGCTTGCAGTTGTACTTTGTAAGAAAATACCATATGCACATGCACTTCTACAAATATAATAAACATATTTAAAACAACATAGAAATAAATATATGAAACAAATGAGAATAAGTCAAATGACTTGCTCTTCAAGAACAAAAATAAAGAAACATGAAATAAAGTGAATTGTCCAAAGGGGGAAGACGATGGTCAAGTATAATGTCATTGAAAGAGGTGTTGTAAGATCTGCATAGCACCGACATTGCTTCAGATACGTGGATGGCATTTATATGATGACAATAATGGCTAGTAAGCACAATGCCAGTTGTTTTAAAACCATATATTACTGCCTAGTGGCTACTTCATTTTAGGAAAGAGAATGAGAAAACTGAAAGAAATCTTCAGCTATACTCCACAAACTTACGGTATGTTAACCATTTGGTACTAGAAGATTGAGACAGGACACAAAGCAGAGGCAGACACACCATTTATGTGGCCTGAGCAGCTGAAAAAATGAAATGTTGTACTTTATTAGAAAAACTCTCGATATATACACTACCGTTCAAAAGTTTGGGGTCACCCAGACAATGTTGTGTATTCCATGAAAACTCACACTTATATTTATCAAATGAGTTGCAAAATGACTAGAAAATATAGTCAAGACATTGACAAGGTTAGAAATAATGATTTTTATTTGAAATAATAATTTTCTCCTTCAAACTTTGCTTTCGTCAAAGAATGCTCCATTTGCAGCAATTACAGCATTGCAGACCTTTGGCATTCTAGCTGTTAATTTGCTGAGGTAATCGGGAGAAATTTCACCCCATGCTTCCAGAAGCCCCTCCCACAAGTTGGATTGGCTTGATGGGCACTTCTTGCGTACCATACGGTCAAGCTGCTCCCACAACAGCTCTATGGGGTTGAGATCTGGTGACTGCGCTGGCCACTCCATTACAGATAGAATACCAGCTGCCTGCTTCTTCCCTAAATAGTTCTTGCACAATTTGGAGGTGTGCTTTGGGTCATTGTCCTGTCGTATGATGAAATTGGCTCCAATCATGCGCTGTCCACAGGGTATGGCATGGCGTTGCAAAATGGAGTGATAGCCTTCCTTATTCAAAATCCCTTTTACCTTGTACAAATCTCCCACTTTATCAGCACCAAAGCAAACCCAGACCATCACATTACCTCCACCCTGCTTGACAGATGGCGTCAGGCACTCTTCCAGCATCTTCTCAGTTGTTCTGCGTCTCACAAATGTTCTTCTGTGTGATCCAAATACCTCAAACTTCGATTCGTCTGTTCATAACACTTTTTTCCAATCTTCCTCTGTCCAATGTCTGTGTGCTTTGCCCATATTAATCTTTTCCTTTTATTAGCCAGTCTCAGATATGGCTTTTTCTTTGCCACTCTGCCCTGAAGGCCAGCATCCCGGAGTCGCCTCTTCACTGTAGACGTTGATACTGGCGTTTTGAGGGTACTATTTAATGAAGCTGCCAGTTGAGGACCTGTGAGGCGTCTATTTCTCAAACTAGAGACTCTAATGTACTTGTCTTGTTGCTCAGTTGTGCAGCGGGGCCTCCCACTTCTCTTTCTACTCTGGCTAGAGCCTGTTTGTGCTGCCCTCTGAAGGGAGTAGTACACACCGTTGTAGGAAATCTTCAGTTTCTTGGCAATTTCTCGCATGGAATAGCCTTCTTTTCTAAGAACCAGAAAAGACTGTCGAGTTTCACATGAAAGCTCTCTTTTTCTAGCCATTTTGAGAGTTTAATCGAACCCACAAATGTAATGCTCCAGATTCTCAACTAGCTCAAAGAAACGTCAGTTTTATAGCTCCTCTAAACAGCAAAACTGTTTACAGCTGTGCTAACATAATTGCACAAGGGTTTTCAAGTGTTTTCTAATCATCCATTAGACTTCTAACACAGTTAGCAAACACAATGTACCATTAGAACACTGGAGTGATGGTTGCTGGAAATGGGCCTCTATACACCTATGTAGATATTGCATTAAAAACCAGACGTTTGCAGCTAGAATAGTCATTTAGCATATTAACAATGTATAGAGTATATTTCTGATTAATTTAATTCTATCTTCATTGAAAAAAACTGTGCTTTTCTTTCAAAAATAAGGAAATTTCTAAGTGACCCTAAACTTTTGAACGGTAGTGTACATACATCAGCACTATGCTAAAATCTTCTCATTTAAGTTTATATTATGCCAGAACTAATACAAACTCGCAAAACATGCAGAACCCTATTTAGCAATGCACGGTTTCAGAAGATTTTTCTCTGCAATAAAATCATTTCTCTGCTCAAATCCCAGGTCTATGATTTTAATCTAGCAAGAAAATACAACAAAACACAATAGCGGCTTCTTTCTGTACTAATGAAAATGGCCTTTGTGTTTTAATGATGAATATATAATGATGCCACATTTTAAGTCTGGCAAATCTCTTACATCTGAAAACATAATTTACAAAATCTTTAATAAATATAGCTGAAACATTGTAGCAGCTTTTTTTTGCAATGGTAAAACATCACATAAAAACAGAACACCATTATCTCACGTCTGCTCAGAATAAAACACACAAAACTGCTTTAGGCCTTGTTTAGACAGTGCAAATTTCTAAATTTTTAAATTCATTTTAGTATGTAACTTGTCAGCTAAAACCAGGATTTTACCCTGCTATTGCACTGTGTAAACAAGGACTTACTCATATAAGGGGTAAATAAATTTATACATTTTCTAATTGCCTTACCGGCAAATAAACCCTTTAAAGAGGCTCTGTCACCAGATTTTGCAGCCCCTATCTGCTATTGCAGCAGATAGGCGCTGCAATGTAGATTACAGTAACGTTTTTATTTTTAAAAAACGAGCATTTTTATGACCATTTTTGTATTTATGCAAATGAGGCTTGCAAAAGTACAACTGGGCGTGTTGAAAAGTAAAAGTACAACTGGGCGTGTATTATGTGTGTAACATCGGGGCGTGTTTACTACTTTTACTAGCTGGGCTTTCTGATGAGAAGTATCATCCACTTCTCTTCAGAACGCCCAGCTTCTGGCAGTGCAGATCTGTGACGTCACTCACAGGTCCTGCATCGTGTCGGCACCAGAGGCTACACTTGATTCTGCAGCAGCATCAGCATTTGCAGGTAAGTAGATACATCGACTTACCTGCAAACGCCGATGCTGCTGCAGAATCATCTGTAGCCTCTGGTGCCGATGTGTCCTTGCTCGTCTGACACGATGCAGGACCTGTGAGTGACGACACAGCGTGATCTCTGGAGAACACGGCTGTGTCTGCACTGCCAGAAGCTGGGCGTTGTGAAGAGAAGTGGATGATACTTCTCATCAGAACGCCCAGATAGTAAAAGTAGTAAACACGCCCCAATGTACGCACATAATACACGCCCAGTTGTACTTTTACTTTTCAACACGCCCAGTTGTACTTTTGCAAGCCTCATTTGCATAAATACGAAAATGGTCATAACTTGGCCAAAAATGCTCGTTTTTAAAAAATAAAAACGTTACTGTAATCTACATTGCAGCGCCTATCTGCTGCAATAGCAGATAGGGGTTGCAAAATCTGGTGACAGAGCCTCTTTAAGCTTCCTATTAAAATAAATTTAAAACATAACTTTTATTTACCATTAACAGTCGCTCAAGTATTTATTACACACAAAAAAAAAGAATACAGGGTCTCCTTCCAGCAAGGTGTTATGATGGCTAATATAGTTGCTACATGCAAGCTATTTGTAATATTTTACAATTTATGGGGGACCAATTTTACTTGGCAAATTCCCCAGAATTTAAGTGAATCAAGTTTGCCGTTATGTATGTATCCGCCATAAGAGTTGTGTATTCTCATCGTCCTTGATCAAACTGATATGCATTGAAATCCTTCGTAGTAATAAATAAAAATTAAAGGCAATATGGACAAAAAACTCCTGAGGAAGGAACCGAAGTGGATCTATAGATTGATGACTCGACGTTGCCCCTATGGACTGAAAGAATTATTTTCCTTCTCAGTCTCTTTATAAAATTATAATCTGAAATATATACATAAACGGTTATTAAAGATTATACTTATTTGTAGTCCCAACAACATATAATGTGGTTCAAACTCTGCTCAGATAGAAAGCCAACATCGAAAAAAGAAGTCATAGAACCATGACTAATTTACCAAATACAATGGCGACCAGGCACACTAGTCACTTCCATCCAGATGAGCTTCGAGTTTACTTTGTATAACATCGTTTGGTAGAAATACATGTAATCATTATCTTGTTAGCTGCATTATCTAGTTGGCTTCAGCTTCCCACATAGATTAAAATCCATCTGAATACTATTATGTTGCATTTATATTGAGTTAGGTCACATGCAACATCGTGGGGAATACGCTACATAATCTTTTCATATATTCAACTTGGTAGCTATTCAAATTCCTCTTTTTCAGAACATATTCCAGTGGTATTTGTACTTCATTGTTTCATTATATATTAGCTCTCTATTTTATTGCTGCAGCATTTTTTGTGTGCATTCTGGTTGTATGGTTATCCATCACTTATTTTCATCTTTTTTAATTATGTGTAATATTTATTATGTATTTCAATAAAATGTATATTGTATTTGGTAAATTAGTCATGGTTCTATGACGGTTATTAAAGAACAGCAAATTATTTGTGTGGCATGGGACAAAGAATATTCTGTAATACAAATTTATATTAAATGTCTGTAAAATAGAAATATACACCTTTCAGCCATAACATTACAATCACTGAAAGGCAAAGTAAAATAGCTTGTAGATTAATATGAATTAGATACAAGGGATATACAGTAGTTTGCGATCCCAGTTATCAATATTGATTAGAAAAGAGATTATCTACAGTATCATGTATCATTGTTCCTATTCTGTAATACAAATATATATTACATGTGTGTATAATAAAAATATACACCTTTCAGTCATAACATTAAAATCACTGACAGGTGAAGTGAATAACATTGAATAACTCATGGCAATGGTGCCTGTCAAGGGTTGGGATATATTAGGCAGCAAGAAACGCTTTAACTTTATGTGTTGTAAGAAGGAAAATTAGAAAGCGTAAAGATCTAAGTGACTTTGACAAGAGACAAATTGTTTATGACCACGTCAGGGAGTCTCCAAAATGGCAGGTCTTGTGTGATGTTTCCGGTATGCAGTAGTTAGTACCTATCAAAAGTGGTCCAAGGAAGGACAACCGGTGAACTGGCGACAGGGTAATGGACGCCCAAGGCTCACTGATGCATGTGGGGAGCAAAAGCTAGCTTGTCCGATCCACAGAAAAGCTACTGTATCACATATTACTGAAAAAGTTAAATGGATTATTTAGTCTTTAAAAATTATGTGCATATGATTAAACTACAGTAAGATTAGTCATTTAATGTACTGTCTGTCGATGAAATGTCTCTGTAAGCCAGTCTCACATGCAGTCACATGACCGTTCTCCTGGTGTTTATCTCCTGCTTGTGTGACGTTATGATTTCTGAACATGTGGTTCCCCTCTTCCCATTTCCGTAGTACTGGACATCACACATCACATGCCTATTATCTCCACTTGTCAGGATTCTAACCCAGAAACTTCTGTGTCCCAGGCATCATGGGGCCCATTGGAAATGAATCTGTCACAGTCTGGCATCCATATCACTGACATGGGTAAGGTTTCGTGTATCTCTTTGATTATCAGGCTTTCCCTAGCTCTTCCCAGGACTACTGTGTCCATGACTTGATGGGCTTTTTTATGAGGTGTCAGCCACCTATAGGATGATATACCACCCTTCCCATATATCCTCATTGTAAGGATTTCAGTGCATTACTTTACTGCTACAACAATATGGATAGTCTGTTTTTCTATTACACCATGTAATACTATAGAGTCTATCCAGCCATTATGTACCTTTTTAAATGTCTCTCCTATTTTTGTGATCAATACAAATTTGTTATATTTTTATATATATATATATATGGCTTTGTACTCCGCTTTTTCTCTGCATATAATCGTAAGGCAAATAGCTTATATATAGCAACTATAATAGTCATTATTAACACAAGACGGAGACTTTTTGACATAGTTTTTTTTTGTTTGTGTAATAAATGCTTGAGCAACGTCGCTATTTAATGGTATTACAAAAGTTAAATATTTCATTGATTTTGATAGGGAGTATAAGGCTTTTTTTTTTGCCTATAAAGTAATTTAAAAATATTGTATACGTTTTCCATTCAGACGCACATGGGCATAGTTATGGGGGTGTAGATGAAGAAGTATTATAAATGGCACATAGTAGATTGGTTTCCTGTTATAGATTTTGCATTGGTTGCCCAGAACCTTCAAGTTATTCCTCTTCACACACATAGATGCTTGCAAAATTCTGCTGTCTGCCGTATTAACACAGACATTGGTTTAGCTCATTTATGCTATCAGACATGTGACCTAACAGCTATGCTCCTACTTTACAGCTGTTCTCCGAGCTCCCATAATACACTGCTGTCTGTTTATAAGAAATAAGCAGAATTTTACATTTAGCTTTAGACATGAATGGAGAGTAAAACATCATGTATCTCAAAATCAGAACAACCTAAGTACAATAAACTAAAGGTAGATTTTAAATGTGGAGTGTTGCAAATTGCAAAAGTTGATGTTTAATTTGTCTGAATTTCTGATACCACTTGCTTGATGAATAAAGCTGTCTTTTTGAGTAAGTAATGCTATTGTTAGAATGGTCCTTGTAAATTACACCTACTACAGTGTACTGATTCATCTTGTCTAGCACACTAAGAATCTATCGTTTTCAGGCATAGCGGTGTCACTTATCATTATAATTGCGTTGAACTTGTTTATCCATTATCCATAAATGTGTCTTTGAATTTTTAACACTGAGAAATTGTTTAGTATTGTAGTACATTAATATGTGAAATAATATACTCCCTACTGTAAATTAAAAGAATTCTATCACCCTATCAAAGCACAAGGACACAGACCACAGTGTACTTCTATACAATGACAGCCACCATCCAGTGTGCACTCCATAAAGTGCTAGCCTTAGTGTGTCCCATACAGCCCCAACATAATAGCACTCAGTGCCAAGTACAATGTCCCCCATTACCAACCACAATGCTAGGCACAGTGTAACCCCATTTCCAGCCATCTTAACCACAATGCCAAACATTCCCAATCCAAATGTTTCCCTATGACAACCACAGTATGCCCCTATTGCCAGCCACAATGCCCCTTAGTTTAAAAACAAACTGTACCCCCATTGTCAGTAACAATGTCAGCATTTAACAATTTCTCCCAGTCATAATAATTACTCACGTTCCCCAAGTGATGTGTGAGTGGGCCATCTGTCGATTACATGTCACGCTGACCTTGTGTGCAGTTGACATGTAGTGTCATCTCTGTATACTTGCCATGTTCTGATGTCAGAAAGTGACGATTATACAAATATAATTTACTAAACTATTTTAATTTGGAACAACCAAATGCTCACATGTGAAGTTTCTGTAATATGCAGTATGGTTATCTAGTTAATATTCATCATCATAGTTGTACCCATTCTATCTAGTATTCTTAAATTGAATATGTCCCTATATATAATAATTTATGTCAGTAGACACAGTGAGTGAGTACGCATTTTAGGCAAATTCTTGAAATTTAATGGAGGTAAAAGTAATAAATTATATTTAAATTAAATTAAGTTTCTGGCAAAAAGAAATGAGTGACAATGCATCCTGGGTGCATTTATTTAATCTATTCACAATCACCTTTCCCCTAGGTCTATAGTCTGAATTTTGATTCACAGAAAATGAACTGCTGTATTTCAGCAGACAATTGAAAATTGATCAAATCCCAAATGCAAAACAAAGAAAATGTATACAATTAATTGTTGGCAATTTTCAGCTAGTAATCTAGGGCTGGTGAATGGCCTTATGATTCATGGTTCATTCATAAAATGAAGGCTTATTCATACAAAATGTACTGCATGATTTACAACCATTGATGAATTGAACCAATCTAAAACTATTTCCTTGTTAGTCACAAAGACGTACAGTTGGCATATAAAAGGTATTAATTCGCTCATCTCTAATCCTGGCACAATCTAAGCACAAGGCTAAACTTTACCATTCAGATGCTGTATAGAATTAGATCCTCCCTCTCACAGTTTGTACCTCCCAGAGCAGACGATTTGGAATTCACTGAGCAGGACTGGTAGTAGAAACTGTGCACTGTAATACAAAGGGAAATTTGCTGTTCTGCTAATGATGTGTATAGGAAATAATTCTTATAAATTCATCCATTGTCACTTTTTGTCGTTTTCCCAGTACTGATAGGTCCTCATTAAACGCCTGACACTTTAGATGCCTTATACTGTATACTGGGCACTTACAGTAATGTGTTACACGTGAGATCTCTAGTATGTAGTTCAGTTTTGCACACTATTTAATTATGAATATTTATTATATTATGAAGATAAACACTGCC
The DNA here is from genome assembly GCF_050947455.1 of Rhinoderma darwinii. Classification (NCBI taxonomy): domain Eukaryota; kingdom Metazoa; phylum Chordata; class Amphibia; order Anura; family Rhinodermatidae; genus Rhinoderma; species Rhinoderma darwinii. The sequence goes on from NC_134688.1 coordinate 226,143,218, forward strand.
ACTGCAGTTCTTCATTAGTTATTCTAACAACCTTCCATAATTACAGTGTCTCTTGTTAGTTTATTCTCTCTATCACTTCATTATACCGTAATAGCTATGCTTTGACTTTTTCAATGATAAACAGTGCATGCCAGGGTGTTTGCCAGCTAGAGACTGTCCTCAAATACATTTCTCCAGACAGGGAGTGCCCCTATAGATAATGCCCTGAAAGGTGTCTCTATATACAGTGGCTAAGTTAGAGTGTGCCCCCATATACAGTACTCAACTTGGGAGTGCACCCCCATATTCAATGCCCCAGAAAGACAGCCAGGGAGCACACCCAGTTCCCACATATGAGGTCACTACAGTCACAGAGCAGACAATATTTAACTGTATCTGCCACCATGCCTTTTCCACATGCCCACCCCCTGCCATGCTAGGTAGCAATTGCTTAATACAAACTAACCCTTTTCAGAATATTAACTATTAAAAGCTACTATTTTTTGGGGATTTGATAAAATTCCATAAACTTTGGTGTTTTGTAAGTGATAAGTAAGTAGATAAATTAATATACATTCATGTCCCCCCAGTCCATAAACTAGCACAACTTCGCAGGGACCTTTAATATTTTGATATTTGTACACGGTCTAACTCTCTTCTACCACTCTCTACCATTTCTTCACTTCTTGAGACAGAAGGCACCACTCTTTCTATAACACCACACTTACTTCAGCTCTCAACTCAGTTGCTCCTCTCACACACAACAGATCCTGACGTGTCAGTAGGAAGCACAGGTACACCAATCTGATGAAAAAACTCAGGCAAGCTTCCAGGGTAGCAGAGCGACATTGGAATAAAACCCATTCCAAGGTAGACTTCACAACATAGAAAGAACAACTTCTCAACTTCAAATCTGCACTCACTTCTGCTAAACAGGCCTACTGTACTTCACTACTCTCATATCTTCTCTGTCCCACAAAGTGAGACAATTATTCAATACTTGCAACTCCCTAGTCTGTCATACGGTTCCCCCCCCCCCCTACATCTCTCATCTCACCTGTCATGTAGGGTTCGTAGACCCACTGGGCCATACCGCACTGGAATTAATGGCGCTTTAAAATAAATAACAATAATAGTAATTAATGAGGATCTGTCAGATATTTATGCTGCAGTGTCTAAGGGCAGCATAAAGTAGTGACAGATACGATCTGTCACTTAGTTACTAAGATTACATAGTTTGGGAAAACGTACACTTTATAGTTGTGGTGCCCGTCCCGCGATGTGTGGCTTGAGTCCAATGATTTGCATGATATTCACGCAACCACTACCCTCCAACCGCTGATTGACACATTTCTCCCTATTACACTCAGACAAGGCAGCATACATGTCTGACAGCTTCACTTTAACATGCAAATCTTTCCATCTCCAACAAAGATGTTAAAATTTCCAAATTTAAGTTTACAAACTCTCAACATTTGTATATTCTGAAATTTTTCTATGACATGCAAGAAAACAATTAAAGATGGAATTTCCTTTTCTATTAAAGGTGCAATCTGGTTTCAGCAAATACAAGTTATTCTTTGCATAATAAAAAGTTGAGTGACAACAAGCTTGATGTCTGTTTGCAGAGAATTTTTTTTCGTTTTTCCATCGTCACATTCAAAGAGTTATAACTTTTTTTTATTTTCAAGTGGACATTACTGTATGAGGGCTTGTTTTTTGCGGGATGAGTTGCATTTTTCAAAGGCACTGTTTTGGGGTATATAGATTTTTTTTAAATTAACTTTGATTAACTTTTGTAGGGGGGGATATAAAAAAAATCCATCAATTTAGCCATCGTTCTATGCCTTTTACATTTATGCTGTTTATCATGCGGTGTAAATAACATGCTACCTTTATTCCTTCGGTCGGTATGATTACGGCGATACCAAATATGTATTTTTTTTATGTTTTACTACTTTTAAAGAATAAAAACACTTTCGAACTGAAAATTTTATTTTGCATCGCCGCTTTCCAAGAACCATAGCTTTTTTATTTTTTTATCAATGTCGCCATATGAGGGCTTGTTTTTTGCGGGATTTCATTGCTACCATTTTGGGGTACATGGGACTTATTGATTAACCTTTTATTATTATTTTTTGGGGGTGATGGAAAAAAAATAGCAATTTTGCCGTTGTTTTTTGCGTTGTTTTATTACGATGTTCATCTTGCGGTTTAAATAATATGCTAACTTTATTTTTTTGGTCATTACGATTGCGGGGATACCATATATGTGTAGTTTTTATTTTATTTTTACACTTTTACTAAATAAAACCATTTTTTTATGGGAAAAAATGGTTTTATTTATTCTTGTGTACCTTTTATAAATATATATTTCACATAAATTATTTTTTCAGTCCGACTAGGGGACATCACTATGCCACTATACCAAAGCCTTATTGCCTGTCAGTGTAAAACTGTTAAGGAATATATTAGGACGTGCCTCTGGCATGGCCTAATAGATATATAGCCAGGGCAGATCTGGGTGCCTTTCTTAGGCCCCGGGCTGCCATGGTACCACATCGGATGCCCGCAATTGCATTTGCGGGCCGCCAATGGGTGACAGAGGGAGCTCCCTGCCTCTGTAAACAACTCAAATTCAGCAATAGCTAATGACCGCGGCATTTGAGGGGTTAAACTGTCGCGATCTAAGTAAACTTTGATCCCTACCATTGGAGTAGGAGCACGGCTGTCATCCGACAACCGAGCACCCGCTCCAGCCTGCACAGGACACCCGTGCAGGATGTTGATTAGGCCGCCGTGATTAAGGGGTTAAAGGTGGATATGCCATTTAACATGTGCATTTACAAAATCTGTGGAGGATTATCCAAATTATTACAATAAAAAATTACTTCCACATTATATAGGGCGGGAAAAAAAGTGTATGTGCACACACAAACTCAAAAATGTCTGAAAATACGGAGCTGTTTTCAAGGGAAAACAGCTCCTGATTTTCAGACGTATTTTAATCAAACTCGCGAATTTTTTACAACCTGTTTTTCTATAGAGTCAATGAAAAACGGCTCCAAAAACGTCCCAAGAAGTGACAGACACTTCTTTTTCGCGGGCTTCTTTTTACGTGCCATTTTTGGAAAACGAGGCGTAAAAAAAAAACCCTGTTTGTACAGAACGCCGTATTTCCCATTGAAATCAATGGGCAGATGTTTGTAGGAGTTCCGCTTCCGCTTTTCAGGCGTTTTTCGAGGCGTAAACGCCCCAAAATACGCCTGAAAACACTACCCTTATAGGTGCTTGACCAAGTTCATTGTCCTGCATACAAGCTTAGTGTCTATTTTGATTATACTTTATTACTGGAAGCCACTTCCTTGTTTTAATTTTCTTAAGATAAATTGCTTTTGTATTGTATTGCTTTTTCCTTAGAAACATCAGTATTATTTTCTTTGTATGCAGGACATTATAGAAATAACTTATAGTATGAAATTTGCCGACAAGCAACCTATAAATTTGAAAAGAACATATGCCAAACTAAGTGTGAAATAGTTAAAGTATATCTTATAAATACATTCAAATTACTGTAAGTAACACCCAGCCATAGTAGGATGTGCGTGGAGTATGTAAATATTAGTATAATCACTAACTGATTGTTCTAAAATTCTAAAAACATATTCATAAATGCAGATTTATATTCTCTGCAAATGAATATTTATCTATTTACATCTGGAAAGAAAACGTATCCTGGTTTTGCAGTATAGATATATTGTCATCGGAAAAAGTGTTAAGCTGCAAGGTTGATACATTTTATTTAATTCCGTGACAAAATTATATTTGAATGCAATTAAATTCTTCCCTTCACATATAGCAGAGAGGAGTTAAACATAATAAATAATGCATAACATCATTAAAATTCAATTCATATGAAGACAAATCTCTGCCTATATATTTATAGCCAACTACTAGTTCATTTTGATTAACTACCCAATGAGACTTCTATATATTTTATCTCAATGCCAATTAGCAATTTTACTTATCATAAACTGAATATTTTACTATAAAAAGAACTAATTCAGCTATGTACAAAGGCCAGAATAACTTTTTTTTTTGGGCTAAAATTTCAGACGATTTCAAACACCCTTAGAGATGAAGACACCCTATAAACAAGTGCCTTAACCAATCATGTTACGTGATAGTGCATTAGAAAAAACATCATTAAAATTCATGAGCAGATGTTGAGAGGTTCCAAGGAGACTAACTATGTATTATTATGCCACACCAGATTTAGAGAGTTGTGGAACGTCAGCACAATTCAAAGACATTGCCAGCGCATATGGTCAAAGAAATTAATTTCTACTATGGATTATTGTAATGGGGATATTAGAGTTAAATAACTTTCTTTATGAATAAATAATGTCTTTCCATTATTTGCATACAGCCACATGATACAATAGTATGGGCTATAATCCTTTGGCCACGTTCAGACGTGGCGGAATTGCTGTTGAATTCCGCTGCGGACAGTCCGCAGTGGAATTCTGCAGCAGCTGTTTTTTACATTTGTTTCTATATATTTTTAGGAAAGTTAGTTCAGACGTTGCAGAAAATAACTGTGCGGAAATTAGGCTGTGGAGAAGAAACGGAATTTCACTGCAGATTTCAGCCTTTGCAATGCAAAAACTGAAATCTGTGGCAAGTCCGCTGTGATATGCACAACGTCTGAATTACCTGTCAAATATGCAAATGTTGGTTACGTAATTGCCCCAAATCTGCACCAACATTTGCAGTGGAAAAATTCTGCCACATGTGAACGTGGCCTTACACTACAATTTGACTTCTTGAAAATTATTAATACAAACCTAATTACAATACAATTCTTAGATCCAATGGAGAGAATAGAAGCTACTGTGATGAAGAAAGTATTCTATATTTTGATCATCGTAAATATTTCCTCTTCTTAAAATGTCACCACGGTGGATCTGTGCCATTTGAATTGTCCAAGCTATCATTCTATCTGTTATGTAACTATTGGGCCCTGTTCATACAGTGTTTTTTTTAGTGCTGATTTTGATGCAGAAACCGCAACATTGCCCCCATTGATTTCAATAAGATGCCGGGGTGTTTTGTTTTTTTCCCCGGACGGCTTTCAGACGCTCGTGGAAGAAAAAATGGTGTGTCCCTTCTTGCCGTGGTTCTGCCTCTGAAATCAATGGGAGGCAGAAAAAACCATGGGGCTTGTTTCCGAGGATTTTTCGCTGCACTTTTTGCCCGATGTTCTTGCATTAGCTTCGATGGCCGCAGGCAAAAAAACGCTGCGCAAACCACAGCAAAAAAGCGCAGCCAGGTCAAAATCTGCCTCAAAATTCTTGAAAGAATTCTGAGGCAGATTTTTTCTGCCTGCATAAAACTCGGTGTAAACAGGGCCTTAGGTGGCTGCCCTTAGTTCTAGAATTCTAATGATACAACAGTAATCGTGATTTTTTTTTTACTGTGTCTCGCTCTTGGTAACAATAATCGATGTGACCTTGGTATGTCCTTTGTCGTGAAAATTTGTCTTCCTAAGACCCTCACTTTTTCTCGCACACTAATATGATAATTTCCTGCGAATTTACCTAGCTCTTTAATAATATGATCATCTTTCTGCCCATGACCATTGGCTTGTTCCTGACTGTGCTTATTCTTGGGAATTTTGCCTTCAGCTGTAGCCCACAACTCCCTCAGAGAGGCTGTCCTGAGCAAACGTCCTTTCTAGTGGTCTTGGCAAAAATGATAAAAAATTGGGGTTTGTTAGACTCGGTAGGTCTCAATAGGAAAATAACATATAAAATACATTATTACTAATAGAATTGTATTTCATATAACAGTTTACAGTAGGATAGGGATTTATTGGTCTTGGCAATCCATTTTAACATTTGCCTTTTCCTCAGATATGCTGTAAGTCCTTGTGTTAATTTGTCTATTAACCCCTTGGAAACGCAGCCAATTTTCATTTTTACAATTTAGTTTTTCCATCATCGCATTCCAAAAGCCATAACCTTTTCATTTTTCATCGACATAGCCAGATGAGGGTTTATTCTTTGTAGGACGAGTTGTAGTTTAATGGCACCATTTAATGGCACTACATAATGAAACTGAAATAAAAAAATCTTTGTGGGATGGAATTGGAAAAAACAGCGATTCTTTCACAGTTTGTGGGTTTTGTTTTTACATCATTCACCGTGCAGTATAAATAACACGTTGACTTTATTATGTGGGTCAAAATGATTATGGTGGTTCCTTTACAAAGAAAAAAAATTAGTCACCATATTCCATCGCTTGAACTGTGTGAGGGATTTTTGCGGGAGAGTTTTTATTGGTACCATTTTAGAGTCCGTGCTACCTTTTGATCACTTTTTACTCCATTTTAAGGGGAAGCAAAGTGACTAAACAGCAAGGGCATGACCAGACGTGGCGGAATTGCTCTGGAATTCCACTGCGGACAGTACGCTGCGGAAATCCGCAGCGTACACGTTTCTCCATTGCTTTCCACAGCTTTTAGTGAGGTCCGTTTAGACGTTGCGGAAAACTCCGCTGCGGACCAGAGGCTGCTGTGCAGAATTTGGTGTCCGCAGCATACACTGGTTGTTGCGGACGTGTAGCGGACTTGTTGCGGACTCATTGCGGAATTTCTCCATTGACTACAAAATTCCGCAATGAAGTCCGCAGATGTTATGTGTGCTGCGTAGCGTATTTGTTTTACGAACATGACATTTCTTCATTCTGGCTGGACCTATGTATTTCTAGGTCTGTAGCCAGACTGAGGCCCCATGCACACTAACGTAAAAAGGCTTGTAATCACGGGCCGTTATTATGGCACGGGCAGGCCCATAGAAGTCAATGGTGATCCCGTAATTATGGGTGACTACGTGTGTGCACCCGTAATTATGGGAGCGTTGCTAGGCGACGTCAGTAAATAGTCACTGTCCAAGGTGCTGAAAGAGTTAAGCGATCGGCAGTAACTGTTTCAGAACCGTGGACAGTGACTTCCGATCACAATATACATCAACCTGTAAAAAAAATAGAAATTCCTACTTACTGAGAACTCCCTGCTTCTTCCTCCAGTCCGGCCTCCCGGGATGACGTTTCAGTCCAAGTGATGTCTGCAGGGGTCACATGGACTGCCGCGTCATCCAGGGAGGTCGGGCTGGATGTCAAGAGAGGGACGCGTCACCAAGGCAACGGCCGGGTAAGTAAGAATTTATTTTACTTTTACTAGTGAAAGGCCTGTCCCTTCTCTCTATCATGCACTGATAGAGAGAAGGGAAGTACTTTCACCTGAATACGCAACAGCTAGTCCGCATCAATTTAATGATTAGGCAGAGCCGCAACAGAATCTGCAACGCAGATTATGTGCGACATTGATGCGGACAGTGGCGGAAGAAATACGCCACGTCTGGTCATGCCCCAATGCTTGCTATTATATAATGTGATATTTTTTATAGTTCGGAATTTTACGGATGCAGAAATACCAATTATGTTTACTTTTTTTTATTGCTTACATAATTTTTGGTGAAAAATAGGAAAAGTTTTTTTTTTCTTTCAGTTACTTTTTATATATATATATTTTTTAAAATTATGACTTTTGAGCCCTCCCCTCTCATACCCAGTATAATGCCCCCTATATATGTACCTAATAGAAAAATAATAACATAATTACTTACCTATCCCCATTCCCACAACGGATGGAGGATCCTTCTCCTCCTCTGCACTGTGCTGTGAGTGACTCGGCGCAGACAGGAGCCATGACGTCACTACATCGTGCCTGCCTGTGCCGAACCGCTCGGGTCACTGTGAATGCTGGAGTAAGGCTCCAGCATAGAACCCAACGAAATGTGCGTCCTGAGGACGCAGATTCAGTTGGAAGTGGGACCAGTGGGCTCCCCAGGCTAAGGGCATGGCCCCACGTGGCGTATTTCTTCCGCAACTGTCCGCATCAATGCCGCACAGAATCTGCATTGCAGATTCTGTTGCGGATCTGCCCAAAATGTGCAGTAAATTGATGCGGACTGGCCATTGCGTATTGAGGTGAAAGTACTTCCCTTCCCTCTATCATTGCAGGATAGAGAGAAGGGACAGCACTTTCCCTAGTGAAAGTAAAAGAAATTTACCGGCCGTTGTCTTGGTGACGCGTCCCTCTTTCGGCATCCAGCCCGACCTCCCTGGATGACGCGGCAGTCCATGTGACCGCTGCAGCCTGTGATTGGCTGCAGCCTGTGATTGGCTGTAGCCGTCACTTGGACTGAATCGTCATCCCGGGAGGTCGGACTGGAGGAAGAAGCAGGGAGTTCTCGTAAGTATGAAATTCTTTTTTTTTACAGGTTGATGTATATTATGATCGGAAGTCACAGGGTGCCGATCGCTTAACTCTTTCAGCACCCTGGACAGTGACGTCGCCTAGCAACGCTTCCGTACTTACAGGAGCCCCATTGACTTTCTCAGTCTGGCTGTAGACCTAGAAATACATAGGTCCAGCCAGAATGAAGAAATGTCATGTTAAAAAACCAATACGCTCCGCAGCACACATAACATGTACATGACATCTGCGGACTTCATTGCGGAATTTAGAATCTCCATTGAAGTCAATGAGTCCGCAACCAGTCCGCCACACGTCCGCAACATCCATTGTATCCTGCGGACACCAAATTCCGCACCGCGTCCTATGCTCCGCAGCGGAAGTTTCCGCATCGTCTAAACGAACACTACTAAAAAGCAGTGGAAGGCAATGGAGAAACGGGTCCGCTGCGGATTAACGCTGCGGAGTGTCCGCAGCGGAATTCCAGAGCAATTCCGCCACATGGGGCTTTGCCTTTAAAAGACCGGTCGCCATTGCGACCCCTACAGCTATGCCACTGCTACATGGTGAATACATATTCAAAATACAGTATATATTAAATGTATATAAATTAAATTGTACATATTTAACGCTTTAAAGTCCTATATTGCAAAAAGGCTATATTAAAGTATAAAAATCATTCACTGCGGGGGGGGGGGGGGGGGGAATATATGTAATTTTCTAATTGTGTACAAATGGCTGTATAAAGGCTGCATATATTTGCATAATTGCACAGTATTAGTGTAGTCTAGTCTATACTAAATATATCATTCTATACAGCACAGTTAGATTTATTGGTAGGGTCAACGTACAGCAGAGCTATTTGTTATTGTGCCATTGTTACATTGATCACTTCCTAAATGCTCTGGTAATTATTAGTCATGAATATATATACATTTTGTCATTTGCAATGTTATTTGACCTACAAATTACAAACTTCCGAGAAATTCTAACATAGAATCTTCCAAGAAATTAGATAATTGTCTTTGCTGTTGGTTTAAGTCCAATTCTAATGTATTTCCATTTTTTTTATTTTCTTTTTCATGCAAGTTTTCTGCATTACATGACCACTTATTATTTTCTGCATGATGTGTTCATGAAAGTAAAACTACTCTTATGTAAAGTTTTCAAAATAATTGATAAACATGAAATGATTTGGCTTTGTATATTTGCCTTTATAGCTGAAGAAAATATAATGACATATTAGAAAATATGAGCTGAATGAAAATTTCTTTATTCTTGACTTTTTCTATAGCTTTAAACATCTACAGAATATAAAGATCTATTAAAAGACGTAATAAAGTCATAGCTTTATGTTAAAAACAAAATAAAACATAGAGGCTAAATAAAATGCTAAATATAAGATAATTTACTATAAAGATCAGTAAACAGAAAAAATATATATTTTGTAGGATCACTGGAGCGCAGCAGTCCATTCACCACAAGACCCGACAGAATGCGCTCCTTGTGCATGTACTGAAATTCAGCCCCATTTAAGTGAATGGGGGAAGCTGCGGCTAGGATGGGATGCCACACACAGCCATATAGACAAGAGTGTCAGCGTGTTGGCCCCATCGTGTTGCATATCGGTGGGATCTGATCCCTAGATGATCGGATAGATAAAGAGAGAGAGAGATAGAGAGTGTGAGAGAAAGAAATAGATAGATAGACAGATAGACAGACAGACAGACAGACAGATGATAGATAGATAGATAGATAGATAGATAGATAGATAGATAGATAGATAGATAGATAGATAGATAGGGATCGATGGATGTTTTTCTTGTTTTGCTATTACTCTGAAGCACTGTAAATGTAGTCTGTTTGTGTTTTCTATCTCTCAAGCGCTAATAGCTTCTATAATTTGTAATGGAAGTTTCATGGCCTAAAGTGATGTAGAATTACTGACAATCACAGTTATCATTGAATAGTACTTAATAGTCTTCTCACTGACTTTAGTCTCTTTGGAGCAATAGATTTGCTTAGCGTGTTAGATATGCCAGAAAGTCGATACCTGCATGGTGAATTTCCTTCTCACTTGATTATATGTGTTAATTTGTTGGTGTCTGTTAGCACATACATCAGTAACCGATGATCATATCTCCACCATTAAACTATCTCTTCAACATCTGTACTAAATCTGTTCTGTTAAATATACCTCAGCAACACAAAGCTCCTATTAGAAAATAAAATACGTCATATTTAAAAGAAACATTAAAAATATTTTTGTGTATTTAACTTTATGTTTTGATTAAAGGCTAAATATATGGAATGACTTTACCTGACATAAAGATAAATAGAAGGATAAATTAAAGGGGGGAGGGCGTGCTTTGGACAACCCGTCTTTGTTACAGCAAGGCAGCAAGTGTTAAATTAACCTACAGCACCGCGACAGGGTAAATGAAGCATTACACAGTGCCTATTAAAATGGATTTGGTGAGTGAGTGGCGGCTCCACTTATTAACTCAGAATGCCCTAATAGGGTATTTTTTTTGTGAACCAGATTACTTAAATTCGTTTGGTGAAATGGATTTATTACATCAGTACACGTTTTAGGCTAGCCACACACATTAAATAAAAGTCAGATGAACCATGTATGTATGTATGTATGTATGTACGTACGTATGTATGTATGTATGTAAATAATGCAATTAAAGGTGTAAAAATAAGTAATATTCAATTTTTGGATAAAAAGAAATAGTTGTAAAAAAATAATATACTCAGGGGAGGACGTACCTTATTTATAACCTGTGCAGCGGTATAGGAACCCTGCGGGCAATAATCAAAATAATAATGCTCCTCTACTATGGGTACACTCATTTGCATCCTTGTGTAGGATTGATTTTCTGGAGAGCCATGAAAGTTGGGAGGCGGGCGAAAAAAGGGCTTTCATTTCCCTGCACCAGCGCCACTGATAAATAGAGCCGGCGCAGGGATCATAGTTGCCAACAGTCCAGAATTTACGTTAGACGTGCAGCCTATAAGGCCTCCTGCACACTTCCGACACGGTTTTCACGGCCGTTTTTGACGGATCCGTGTGCCCGTTTTGTCGGCCGTGTGCAATCCCGTGTGCACTCCGTGTTTCCGTTTCTGTGCGCCGGGCATGGTACTGTCCAGGGTGCTGAAAGAGTTAATGGGCTGCAATGATCGGCGGTAACTTTCAGCACCCTGGACAGTACCATGCTCGGCGCGCGGAAAATAAAATTTTAATGTAATAAAAAAAAATAAGTTCATACTTACATTCCTCCTGTCTGGCCTCCAGCGATGACGTTCAATCCATGTCGCCGCTGCAGCCAATTACAGGCTGTAGTGGTGGTCACGCACGTCAGGATGACGTCAGAAGGCCGGCCTCCAGGGATGAAGCTTCATCCCACGTGACTGCCTCTGCAGCCAATCACAGGCTGCAGCGGCCTCTGAAGCCAATCACAGGCAGCAGCAGCCTCTGCAGCCAATCACAGGCTGCCGCGTCACAAAAGAAGGTCGGACTGTAGGAAGAGGAGGGACTCGTCACCAAGACAACGACAGGGTACGTATGAAATGCTTTTTATTTTATTTTTAATCAGCAGCCTCTTTTCTCTATCAGCTATTGATAGAGACAAGTGGCTGCCGATTAGTGTAATATTTTTCTAATGTTTTTATGCCCGCCCGGCGGTTGCTAGGCAACGGCTCCGTCACACATGGACGGCACACGGATGGCACACGGATGGCACACGGATGCTTTCCGTGTGCCTTCAGTTTTTTTGACGGCCCCATTGACTTGCATGGGCCTCACGGTCACGGAATCACGGACCAAAGTAGGACATGCTCTACTTTGGATCGGAACGGAGCAACGGACCGTCAAAAAAACTGTAGTGTGCATGGCCCCATTGAAATGAATGGGTTCAGGGTGCTATCAGTGACAAAAACGGATAGCACCCTGAAGGAAAAAAGTGTGCATGAGACCTAAGACGTTGGGAGAGTATCCTTGCGCATGCTGGCACATGACATCATTGGATTGCGCCGGCCCGCGCAAGGATTCCGTCTCGGCGCCTCCTAGGCTGTAGGACTGAGGAGGCTGTGGAGCTCTGTTCTTTGTGGAAATGGGACTAGGTGAGTATAAAGTGTCTTATTTGTTTTGGGGGCACCCAGGCACTGTCTACAGGGGAGCTGTGTGGCACTATCTACAAAGGGGGGAGTGTGTGGCACTATCTACAAAGAGGGGAATGTCAGGCACTATCTACAAATGGGGGTGTATGTGGCACTATCTACAGGTCGTGTGGGGCACTATCTACAGAGGTGGAGAGTATGGCACTATCAAAAAAGGGGGAAGTGCGGCACTAGCTACAGGGGGTGTGGGCAATCTATAAAGCGGGAGTGTGTGCACTAGCTACAAGGGGGGAGTGTGGCACTATCTACAATGGGGGAGTGTGGTACTATCTACAGGTGTCTGTGTGTGGCACTCTCTACAGGGGGATGTGTGTGGCACTATCTACATGGGGCTGTTTCCTAGTTACATCTACTTTTTTAAAGTAATACTTTAAAATGATTGTTCAGGATTATTAATGTTGTAAGCATTATTAATATTAATGTTGTATGCATTACTTGATTTTGGAGGGACGGGCGCTTTATTAATATTCGCCCTCTTGGCCAAATTCCCTAGAAACTGTCCTGCCCAAGCTGTCATCAAATATACAGTTGGAAAACAATGTGCCCATATTCTGTTTTTGCACAGGAACCCCCTATTGTTAGTATTTGCACCTAAATATACTGGCGAATTCGTAGCTAAATTGTGTGCTTTTTTCAATTAATTTAACACCAATGAGAATTATTAAATTACATATTAAAGAGCATAGTTTTCTCCCTCCATCTCAAGAGCAAAGCGCTTTCTCTGTATTTGAATGCATCTGTTTCTTGTACCTAAAGTGAACTTACATGTACATGGCTGTAATGGAAAATTAAACTTACATTTTGCAAACAGTAAGAGGAATGATTACTTGTGTAATAAAAAAAATAAAAAAACAGTGTATAAATGAATATCACTAATCAATACGTTTTGCCAGCACAATGACCTTCAATAGGTTTGCAAATATATTGGGGCATGGACAATGGATATGTCTATACTGACTCAATTCAGGGAAGCTAATGTAGCAGGATATTCTCCAGTTGCAGAGCTCTCTTTTCTAACCACTCTGTGTGGATGCATGTGGAGGACAAAGTCCTGACCATTGGCTTTATCTATTCCAGTATACACGTACTGCTACATTGTCAGGATGCCCTCAAATATTACCAATTGATATGTGATGTTTGGCAAGCTGCGGCTTCTCCCAGTAAAATTGGCTGTATGCCAGGGGTGTCAGAAGCCCCTCCTGCAGCCATCAGCTGATCACACTGTCGACTACTGTATTAATGGGTTTCTAGTGAGAAAACATAGTAGCGACCACGGCCAGGCCCGGAGGCGAGCAGGGGGGCCAACCCAGATACCCTCAGGCAACCACACCAGGCCCCGGCAGGCCAGGCAGCGTCAGGACATTGTATGTGATGCAGCATACATTGCCCAGCCTCAGAACGTCGTGTGCTGTGCTGTACACAACATCCTGGCGCTGTCCAGGGTCAGGACCTTCTATGCACTGCAGAACAGAACTTTTGAAAAATCCAGGCCCTGGAGAGGAGCCAGATAAAGTGAGTAAATAATTAACTATTTTATTTTATTTTTTATGTCTGATCTGGGGTTTGATTTTGGGGAATCTATGTCAGGGGATACCATTATGGGGGGCCTATACAAAAGTATGGCATGGGGCCCCACACCCTTAGACAACCCTTTTAAGTGTTTTCACTATGCAAGTAGACAGGATAGTAGCTCTGTTGTTTAACGGGAGCTGTTAAAGTATATCCAATGTGAGGATTTGTTGCTCTACAGTCAGCAATCGTAGTAAAAAAATGTGCCGTTGGTTCTTCTACTTCTTTCTGCATATAACTTTACCAAGAATAAGCATGTGTGTCCTTATTGGAGCACAGCTGATATGCATGTCCTGCTAGAGATGAGTAACACTTGACACTCTGATGACTTCTAGGACTGTATCCAACTCCTTTTAAGCTCTTAACGCCAAACCAGTACTGTAAAAGTGACAGCAGCATATATTGCGAGGGATAACAGATGACACCAAGCTATGTAATATAGTTCAGTCTATGGAAGATGTTCATGAATTACAGGCAGATTTAAACAAACTAAGTGTTTGGGCGTCCACTTGGCAGATGAAGTTTAATGTAGATAAATGTAAAGTTATGCACCTGGGTACGAACAACCTGCATGCATCATATGTCCTAGGGGGAGCTACACTGGCGGATTCACTTGTTGAGAAGGATCTGGGTGTACTTGTAAATCATAAACTCAATAACAGCATGCAGTGTCAATCAGCTGCTTCAAAGGCCAGCAGGATATTGTCGTGTATTAAAAGAGGCATGGACTCGCGGGACAGGGATGTAATATTACCACTTTACAAAGCATTAGTGAGGCCTCATCTAGAATATGCAGTTCAGTTCTGGGCTCCAGTTCATAGAAAGGATGCCCTGGAGTTGGAAAAAATACAAAGAAGAGCAACGAAGCTAATTAGGGGCATGGAGAATTTAAGTTATGAGGAAAGATTGAAAGAATTAAACCTATTTAGCCTTGAAAAAAGACGACTAAGGGGGGACATGATTAACTTATATAAATATATTAATGGCACATACAAAAAATATGGTGAAATCCTGTTCCTTGTATAACCCCCTCAAAAAACAAGGGGGCACTCCCTCCGTCTGGAGAAAAAAAGGTTCAAGCTGCAGAGGCGACAAGGCTTCTTTACAGTGAGAACTGTGAATCTATGGAATAGCCTACCGCAGGAGCTGGTCACAGCAGGGACAGTAGATGGCTTTAAAAAAGGGTTAGATAATTTCCTAGAACAAAAAAATATTAGCTCCTATGTGTAGAAATTTTTCCTTCCCTTTTCCCTTCCCTTGGTTGAACTTGATGGACATGTGTCTTTTTTCAGCCGTACTAACTATGTAACTATGTAACTATGTAACCGCAGTGCATTTTGGGAAAACTACCTTTGGGGGAAGACTGTCCAAGGTTATGTGATCCTTTTTCTAATTTGTAAAATGCTGACCCTCACTCTCTGATGGCCACCATTTTGCCGTGATTTGTGTGCCACAAACCATAAGTTTTGGAACTTGCCGAATCTGCAACTTGGGGGAAATTCGAATCAAATTAGATTCGTGCAAAATCCATTTGTTCATCTCTCCTGTTGATGCATTATATCCAACATGTTCAACTGCACCTTGAGAAACATTTCAAGACTTAGGCTAATTATGCAACCACTCTCTTAAAATGGTACAGTTGTTTGAGTTCTCGGCATGGCTAATTTAGAAGTACTCAACGACACATCCAATCTCAACGTCACCTCACTTGGCAATATATACTAAGGTAAATGTGCATGCAGTCCTACACATCTTAAAGGTTTAGTTTGACCTTAGAAAAGGGTCTGCTATTTTCCAGAAACAGCGCCACTCTTTTCAGTGAAATGTTGTTGCTATTGCATATAACTGTTGAATTGTAAAAATATCCTGCCGGTAATTTAAATTTTCTTTTTTACCAGTGTTTATTGACATATTGTTTTCTTATATACTCATGTATATATGTATTTATATCTGTCACATTAATACTTAATAACAGATGACAAATTTCCAACCTTTTTAGGTTACTTGTCTATAGTGTGAGTTTAAAGTTCACTGCTCCGCTAAGCTTCCTGCTTGCCTTCTTTCTTTCCCCGTGCATCCTTTTGACATGTTGCCCTGTCCTCCCTAACATTTTTTATGGAGTGAGGCCACATGCACACGACCATAGCTTTTATCCGTAATTGCGTATAATCTGCGGACCCATTCATTTCTTTAGGCCACAAACAACTTTCCATATATTTACGGATGTGTGTCCGGGCCATAGAAATAATACGCAAAATATAGAACATACCCTGTTCCTATCCGCAATTGGGGCACAGACTTGTACAGGTAATATGTGGACGACCACCTATCACACAGTGATATAAGCAATAGATCACATTGGTGTACACCACCTATTTAAGCTATATATTTGAGGGAGAGGAAAGAGGAAAGTGATGTGATCTATTAATATTTAACTTTTATTAATATGCATTAAAATAAACAATTAAACTAAAAGTCCAATGGTGCAATCAGGTATGTGTGAGTGACCCCCAAACTCACATACCATTTGGCCATATAATGTGTTGTTAGATATTACTGTGAATTTGAATAAATTGTTATGCTATCAAATGTAATCAAATAGGGAGCACGTAGATTACTGTGCTGCCTGAGATAGCAAACTGCGCAGTAAATGATTGTAAATTATCATATCGGCAAAGCCGGTGAATTGTAATGTCAAACTGACATCAACAATTTATTAGTTAATAGTACTTGTAGATCCAATAGTACATGCCCTGTTCCTATCCGCAATTGGGGCACAGACTTGTCCATAGAAGTAAAAAAGTGAAAAATTGTAGATGGCTAAGGATGTGCATCCGTAGCTGTCCATAATTGCAAAAGTGTTGCTATGTGACGGCAGGGGATTCCCCAAGAAAATAGCGCCTGAGCGATCATGTGTCCTTTTCAACGGATTGGGACATATTTATAGCCTTACTTTTTTTTGCGTGCTGTGATATGCGGATGACTTGTGGATCCATATTTGCAGACAGTAAAAAAAACACTACGGTCGTGTACATCAGGCCTAAGGAAGGAATGTAGCCTGGAAGCTACACATATTTTTGAAAAACTAAAATTTTGCTTTACCCCTTTCATATCACCACTCCACCCCCATTTTCCCTCTCAGCACATGAAGTATGATACCTATGATCCAGTATAGTTAATATTGCTACTATACTGCATTACATAGTCAAAGATGCAATGATAAAGATGTAGCAAGGTAGAAACAGCTACAAACTTATAAAATAAGTACATATTTTGAGTAAAGGTTAATTTGCATGGCAGGACTTTTTTCAATCAGTGAATGCATGATATTTTTGAATAACACATTACATTCTTATCTGACATAAATTATTGATTTGCACATTTGCGCAGGCCTATTCTATTTAGAATCTAAATAAAGGGATCATGGAAACGTATCTCTTGTGCCTTTTGCTAGGTCTTTCTAACATAGAAGAACTGCTCTATCTGTCCTGTTATAAGTAGGGACTCTTCGATGGTTTGGATTCCTCATAGTAGTTGTACCAGGGCATGAAAAATGCATTGTTGATGTCTTGACCATGCAGAGCTGCTGTTTTTTTGGTCAGGGAAGGAAATGGTGACCACTAATGTCTAACTTGTTTTCTCCATGTCACATATAGGCCTAGGAAACCTAAATCGGTCTTTAAACTCAACATGCTGTTGTTTTCCACTCAAATCTTTCCTTTTGCATATTCTGATGGTTTAATTCTCAGTTATTATTGCTTGTATTATGACCATGCTATCTACATGCAGTAGCTGATATTTGGGTAATTCTCTTGTAAGCTTTAGGGGAGGGGTGGGTAATGCTTAATGGCATTTTTGGAAGGTTTTGTAGAGTAAGGCTTTGCTTATGTCGTAATGGTTTCCATTTTCATGATGGATATAATAGATCCGTTTAGTAACTGTCCTAAATGGCTTATAATAAAATCCATCAGTTTACTGGGCGATGCAGACTACACAATCTGCACATCAGGGACAATGGAAACCTGATGGAATGGAAACATGATGCCAGTGTGAACAATAACTCAGTGTATAAGAACCTTAAGCTACGTTATAGGTTTGGAGAATTTCAAATAGAAAGATTTTAGATTTTTTTGGGGATATGTTGGCGTGTTTACATTTTCATTTTTTCGACAACATTTACCCAGAAGTCGCATTATGTTAGATTTTTTAATTATGCAAAGGCAAATACTTATATTTGTTTTCGCAATATTATGGGTATGAGGTTGAACCACAACTCTCAACTTAGGGACTGACCATCATAACTTTACAACATGGTAGCAGATGGCGCATTATTGCTGTTATGTTAAAAAACGAATCTGTCACCGTAATGAACTTTGTTTACAACACCTGGACTGCGGACGCAGAATACCCGGCCGTCTCCATGACTACCTCACTTTCCACTAACTGAAAGTTATCTCTCAAGGCTATTGCCACATTGCTAAATGCAATGCACTTATACAAACTGCATTGATGCTGTTATTTTGTATCAGCAGTACCATAAAAGAACAGTTTGTTCCACGTTGTTATGTTGCTGACCAAACTAAAAGGATATTACCTAATTTAGGACTAAACTACTTGTTGTCAATGTATAGAAGTGGCATCTACTGCAGTCTCTATACTGTCGGATTACAACTATTACATTTGAAAATCAGAAAAATACATCTATGGATACAAATATTGTGTGTATGAATAAATAGCCAGACAATGTGCAGCTCACTACTATACAAAGATATGTGGGATGACAGTGTCGCTGATACAGTATAATGTATAATGTATAATCATGGCACAATACGGTGCATCATGTTATAATACCCATTTCAACCTTTCGTTTTTATTATTTTTTATATGAAGATGATCTGTTACTGTTTTACACTATTTAAGTAATTTATAATCATTCCTGCCTACTTTTGAGAATTATTTTAAGGGAGTCTTGACATGTGTAGCACGCAGTGGAAAGAAAAAATATTTCTGTGCAAAACTCCACACACAGGAATAAGTCATGCAAGTTCCTTGATTAAAATTCCAAGCGCCGGCTGCAAATTTCTGCCATGGATTTTCAGAAAAATCCCTGTCGTATCGGCCTATGACAAATTTGTGACATGTGAACGTAGCGTTAAAGTCTGCAACTCCTACATTTTTGTTTACTTTTTTACTTGCTTTATATTTGGTATTAAAAAATAATAATAATTTTCAACATGCATTATCTGTGAAAGAAATCTTATCTCAATCTCACAAAACTACCAAATGGGATTTGTGACTCATATACAGATCTAGCAAGCATCAACTTGACAAACAATGCACTGCTCTATTTATGTAGGGCGCCACGTTGTGCTGCGCTATGTATGGAGCGCGGCGTTCTGCTAATCTTACTCTTAGGCCGGATTCATACGAGCGTGTTTGGTCCGTGATATATGGTCCGTATGTCGGCCGCATTTCCTGGACTGAACACACTGCAGGGAGCCGGGCTCCTAGCATCATAGTTATCTATGACGCTAGGTGTCACTGCCTCGCTGCGGGAAAACTGTCCCGTGCTGTAATTAAGTTTTCAGTATGGGACAGTAGTTCTGTGGAGAGGCAGGTACACCTAGCATCATATATAACTATGATGCTAGGAGCCCGGCTCCCTGCAATGTGTTCAGTCCGGGAAATGCGGCCGACATACGGACCGTATATCACGGACCGAACATGCTCGTGTGAATCCGGCCTTACTACAGCACAATACATAAATAGCACAGCACGTCATGGTACCCTACGTACTGTAAATAGAGTAGCACCGTTTGTCAAGTTGGCGCTCGCTACATCTGTACATAGGTTGGAAAAATAACACATGTACAGATGTACACAGTTTATGTTGACTCTGATAACTTGCTGCAGCGTAATATCATACTACAAAAGCCATTGATTACGTTAAAGAGGCTCTGTCACCAGATTATAAGTGCCCTATCTCCTACATAATCTGATCGGTGCTGTAATGTAGATAACAGCGGTGGTTTTTATTTTGAAAAACGATCATTTTTGACCAAGTTATAAACAATTTTAGATTTATGCAAATTTTCTTAATAGACAACCGGGCGTGTTTTTACTTTTTACCAACTGGGCGTTGCACAGAGGAGTGTATGACGCTGACCAATCAGTGACCAATCAGCGACCAATCAGCGTCATACACTTCTCATTGTTCCAGCCCAGCATGATCCACAGCACAGAGTGATTGTGCAGTGAAAGAAGCTGGGCTGGAACAACGAGAAGTGTATGACGCTGATTGGTCGCTGATTGGTCAGCGTCATACACTCCTCTGTACAATGCCCACTTGGTCAAAAGTAAAAACACGGCCAGTTGGTCATTAAGAAACTAATTAGCATAAATCTAAAATTGTTTATAACTTAGTCAAAAATGATCGTTTTTCAAAATAAAAACCACTGTTGTTATCTGCATTACAGCACTGATCAGATTATGTAGGAGATAGGGCACTTATAATCTGGTGACAGAGCCTCTTTAAAGTTTCTTTCCACTGTGTATTTAATTTGTTAAAAGTAAAGACAAGATTGCTGCATCTGTAAATCTACTTCAATCTTTTTCACAGCTAGCTTTTTTCTCATGAGCCTGAGGTAAAGACTTATCCGGTCTTGTAACAAATAGCTCACTCAAGTAAACATTTGAAAAGAATGCCATCTTCATCAATTTAGACTCTCGACATCGTATCGTGCAGCACTGACAACAGCTCCTCTGCATTTTCATTTATAGAGTGTCTCAAAGGGGAATCTACCGAAAATGTATGTGTTGACATATGATGGCGACATATCAGTAGATCACATGATGCAGTCTATAAGCATGTACCGCTGCTGATTTTCAAAACTATATAGAACCCAAACCCCATTTTTAAAGCACACAGGCTCACCTCCTGCTCATGCAATATGTTTGCGCGGTTGTGGGCCCACCCTCCAGATATACAAAAACATTGTTCCTGATGCTGCTTAAAATGCTGCCTACCTTTTGTGATATTCAGATATTTAATAAATGAATAAATCCCACAAAACTGCTAAACAGGAACAGCATGTGATGGGCTGAATTTATACACCAGTCACAACTCTCATACAGGAACGATGTCTGATTATCTGTTATAAAATGTTTGAGCAGCACAGAACGAAGACAGCAGGAATGGAGACCTACTGGAGGTGGTGACAATACCTGGAAACAGACTCTCCACAATCATATTTTCATTTCTAGTAAGAAAATATTGCAGAAATATAAAAAAATATATGTCTGCAATAAATATAATTCATCATACGCCACCCGGATATGTATAATGTGTCCATAATTTCATTATTAAATAAATTTTTTGACAGTAAGGATAAATTAGATATTAAATTTTTAGTCGGATTAATTTAATATTTTAGTGATCCTTACTGCTCCAATTCATTATATTTAGAATAACACTATATAGTTTACACACTAACAGTGCAGTGATATATAGTGTACACATGAATATTGTCATCATATATACTGTACACAAAAAGAACACCACAATATACTGTACACAAATAATGCTGCTATATATAATATACACATAAATATTGCCACCATATATACAGTACTCATGAATAACGCCACTATATACAATGAACACATGAACAATACAGACACATGTCGCATATGTGCCATTCACACCTAGAACACAAGCCGCACACACCCCGCTCAAACCTAGAACATTTAGGGCTCATTCAGACGAGCGTATATGTAGTCCGTGTGACGGCAGTTAAAACAATGGCCGTCACACTGACTCATGTACTTCAATGGGGCCGTTCACACAACAGTTGTTTCAACGGAGCGTGTGAAGGATCTGTGAAGAAATAGGACATGTCCTATTTTTTTTGCGCTTCACACATTCCTCCATAGACTCTAGTTTTTCACGTCCGAGGTTGGCTACGTACGTCTGAATATAGCCTAACATACAATGGAGTTTATCGGGCAAGGAAGTGTTGTTTGGGGAAAATAACACAACATGTAGCACAACTTTTTCTGGCAAATCTGACGGAAATCGCGACAGAACTTAAAGGCTATGTACACCTTTGAAAACAATTTTAAAATAAAACAGTGTATCAGTATGATTGGTGCAACTTTCTAATTACTTTTTAATAAAGTCCAAATACAATGTCAGCCGCACAGCCTTGTAAATCGTAGGTGGGTGCCGACCTGCCCAGGTCAGGGCTAACAGACCTGCTGTAGTAGAATCCAAAAATCAGGCAGCACTCCTGATTTTTGGATTCTACTTTTTAATAAATATATTTTTAACTTTTTGAGATACAGCTGCTTTGTATTCTGTATACCGAGCAACTGTATCTTGCAGACCTGAATCTGTCAGGTCAACTGGACTGACGGGTTCAGTGACAGTGGGTCCTGCGTGTTTCCGACACGTGGGATCGAGCTATTATTTGTTACATCGAAGTACATAACTTAGATGTGATTGATTACAGGTGGATAAAAAGTAATAAAAAGTCATTAGAATGTTGCACCAATCCCACTGATATACTGTGTTATTAAAAAAAACAAAAACATTTTTCAAAGTTGTACGTAGCTAATGGTGGTATTGGTTTACTGTAGATAGTAATAGAGAAGTGGCACCGCTGAGCAGGCGATGTATGCCTGGTCCAGTGGCCGCTTATTGGCTCAGAATGCAGCAGCCGCTCAGCAGTGCTATTCTTTCATTCTCTTATCGAATGAAGTCTGTGGAATCTGCCACTGAGGCTCCACTCCCACGGACCAAACTGTAAAGTAACCAATGCTGGTGGGCGGGCTATTTCCCTCTGGAAAGAAGAAGCACTACTTCATCTCTGCCACTTGACTGCTGCTCGAATATACAGAGGCAGCCAACTTCATCCCTCTTCTTCTCTTTACCATCTCTCTGAGTGTCTGATAAGGGTCTGCTTACAGATAAGCTTGATCAGACACCAAATGTTAATAGGCTTTAATCCACAGCTATAATAAAAAAAGAACTACGTGGATGGCAGCCAACCAGCTCACTGTGCACCAGCCCATCTGGCATTTGCCAGAACTGCCAGATGGCCAGTCCGGGCCTGGGTACAACCTCAATTGATTGAAATGTTTGTTTCTAGTAACTGAAATCTTTGATTGGTACTGAACAGGTTCCCGAGGGCTTTAGTAGCACTGCACAACCTCTCATTCTGGAAATTGTTGGTGGTCTGAGCGCATGGACTCCATTGATGTTATGTTCTGACACATATCTTTCAATTTTGGTTGGATTTCCAATTAATATTAGTAACTTCTGTACTATCTATTGTATTTATAGTTATTAAGTACTTAACTTTTTCTACTAAATATTAAAGTTAAATTTAAGTTCATGAAAAAGTTTGTCCATTTGGGACAAATGAACCTCAGATTTTGGGTCACACTGTCAACAACTGATCACAGTAAGTGTCACTTCTGAAGATTAATGAAGACTAGTGAAGACTGTGCAACAAAAAACAGCAAGAAAGTGAGAAAACAGCATGGAAAAAATAAAGATAATACCCACATAATGAGTTCAAGCCTTAGGTGAAAAACTGAACAGAAACAAATACATGTTTAATTGTATTTTTTTTTTACAATGTACAATCTTCATATGTTCAAAGTAAAGAGTACATAATATCACAAGCATACACATACAAAAACAGATACTACGTGTGCCATCTACTTTAAAATTGAATCTAAATTGAAATAGTTTCTAAATATTCTGTGATCATATAAGGTAAATAAAATGGAGAAAAAAATGTTTAGAAAGCTAATAAAACAGATGCAGTTTTTACATTTCAGAATTTTTAGAAAAATTGAAATGATTCAAAAATGTTTTTCGTTTCATTAAAAACATTGTCATAGGTACTAAACCTTACTGGAATAAGTCTTGATTCTTAAAATAAGACTCCTGTATGAATAAGACATCTGCAACCATGGAAACACATTGAAAACGGCACTGAACCTTGCTACGTCTCTAGCTAAGGAAGGTCAGTTATTCACTACTGATCTATTCAGTTCGAGCTAAGGAACACTTCTGGAGTTCTAATTGGAGATTTCAAGTATGAAGAGTTTCATCCATTTCCAACTGTAGGATTCAATATCCAGATTTTTATAAAATAATTCAGCACAGCTCCCTCATTTTAAATATCCCAGTATAATATTAACTTATATAGCTTGGAAATTAGAGCTGGTGATAACATTCAGACAAAGTTACAGTATAGTATACAGTTAGAATACTAAGAATCAATGTTCGAGGTTTATACATTTTCAATGACAAATTAGTTGACATTTTAGTGGAGAGTAAAGATGACCGAATCGATTCTACACATATTAAATTTGGTCCGATTGCGGCACACAAATTTCAACAAAATGACGACGGATGATATTACTAATTTTGGCTTTTAAAGGAGTTGGCGTTTTTATACATTGTTTTTTAAAAAGTGAATAAGGGGGATATATGGCACTTACTAATATATTATGTTTAGAAGTTCTGCCCTATTTTATTTCATCTTGATGCGCGGCTACTTGGTTATCCAGGTTTCCTCCCTGAGCAGCCCCTCCACTCTCATCCTGAAACTGGCCGCTGACGGAGGGGCACAGGATCTGACCCGTCACTCAGCATCTTCTATTGTTATGAACTGCACTTGTGATAGCTTGCCACACCAGAAAACTTTCATTTGCACTTACGCACCAGGGGGCAGCGCTGCAATTTGAACTAAAATGGTGCAGAATCTCTTAATATAGTATACTAGTAAGCGCCATATATCTCCCTTATTCACTGTATAAAAAACATTGGGACAGATTAACTAATATTGTTTAAGTTTTAGAAAGTGTAAACTTAGACAAGGCAGTCAGAAAATGCGCCAAATTTATCACAGTGGTGCATGATGTATGAGAAATATGGTGCATTTTGCTAGACATTTTAGAGGATTTTTTTTCCCCATACCAACTCTTAGTTTATGCCAGTTTTTTGCAACAAAATTTTGTTGCAATTTCGGTGCACGGTGTAGCATTTTAATCCACACTCCCTTTCTTGCTAAGCCACGCCCACTTGTCAAGCACGGCACAAAAAGTGTTTTAAACAGTTAATACATGTGGCGCACAGAATGTACAGAATTCTGCCGCATTTTGAGTAAATAGTAAATTTGTCTAATTATATATGAAGGGGTTTTATACAACCCTAGAAAGAATCAGGCACAAGTTTTCATGGCAATCAGGCCACTTGAGATTCGCAGTAAATTTACTCGGATAGAATTTATTCTGGAAATGTGCTCATCTTTAGTTGAGAGCCTGTAACCCCCGTAGTGACTTGCCACTTACATGTGCACGTATGTGGCAGCCATTAAAGGGAAGTATTGAGCGGGCCCACAGGCTGAGCTCGCTCCATACTTAGAGAGAGACGGCTGTGTAATGCTGCCGACACCTCACTGCAACAGGTGGATTCATAGATCACTTTAATTCTGCTAATTTAACCCCTTAAATGCTGAAGTCAATTGCAACCGCCGCATTTAAATCGTTAGAATCAGAGGGGTGCCGATGTGATCGCGGGGTGCTGATGGTTGTCATGGCAGCCTGGGGGCCTAATGAAGCCCCCCAGGTCTGCCATCTTTGTACTCCTTTGAAGCCCTGCCTTTGGCAGGGCTTCAAAGGAGACTGCCAGTATAGCGATATACTGCAATACATTAGTATTGCAATATATCATGCAAGTGATCCAACGATCGCTGGTTCAAGTCCCCTAGGGGGACTAGTAAAAAAACAGTCAAATTAAGTTTTTTTTAATGTTCCAGAAAAAAAATTTGAAACCGTTAAAAAAACCTCTTTTCCCATTTTTTCCCTAAAGCAATGTTAAAAAAATAACAGTTAACATAACTGGATTCACAGCATCTGTAAAAGTCCAAACTATCACAGTATATCATTATTTAACCCGCTCGGTGAATGCCGTAAAAAAAGATATATAAAACACCCAAATTTATGTTTTTTGTCAACTCACCTTGCAATAAAAAGTGATCAAGAAGTCGCTTGTAACCCAAAATGGTATCAATAAAAACTAAAGCTCGCCCTGCTAAAAATAAGCCCTCACATTGCTCAATCGACGAAAAAATAAAAAAGTTATGTTATTTTTTTTATAAACGTGGTAAAACATAAATAAACATATAAATTAGGTATCTCCGTAATCATATCAACCCGTAGAATAAGGTGAACATGTAGTTTTTACCGCCTGATGGACGCCGTAAAAATAAAACCCCCCCAAAAAATGGCATAATCACTTTTTACCCATTCCACCCCACAAATATTTTTTTTCAGTTTCCCTGTACATTATGCAGTACAATAAATGGTGCCATGAAAAACTACAACTTGACCAACAAAAAACAAACCCTCATACCACTATGTCGATGAAAAAATAAAACGTTATGGCTTTTGGAAGGCTGGGAGTAAAAAACTAAAATGGAAAAACGAAGATTGTCTGTGTCCTTAAGGGGTTAAAAGTGTATCTCCACTTATTTCTATTTTCTGACATTGGCAATTGTGAAAAGAAGCATTGCCCTCTTTCATTCAGAGTCAGATATATAAGACAGCCTCTCTTCTGTATCTTTTTCTGGTCATTTATACCATTTGTATATACGTGTACATATATTTTTATGTATTTGAAAATGTCATGTTTTTAACCTTGTTTTATACCATATTTAATAGCGGCATGGAAGATGATGACACGATCTGCATAAATAATGACAATAATATTGATTTTAGGAAATGACTAGTTAAAAAAAAATTGCTCTTGTCCACTATTCCAAAATTAGGGTCTTACTCACAATATTACCGAATATTACCATGAGAGTGAAGAAGTCACAACAAAGTTCCAAAAAAATCATTATGCCAAGATAAAAAGAGAAAAATAGTGTTAAAATATACCAGTCTGGAAAGGGTTACAAATGTATTTCTAAAACCACAGTCAGAGCCAAATAAAAAGACTTGGAATAATTGTGATGGTTCCCAAGTTCCAAACTATTGCAGTCTTCTCTAACCTGAGCTAACAACAGTGTTCAAGACACCACAATAAGGACTGGAAATCATGTAGCAAGATGGAAACCACTGCTATCCAGAATTCACATCAATATTCATTTAACAAAAGATCACCTGAATGATCCAGAAGCCATGAGGGAAATACTGTTCTGTGAACCGTTGAGCGAAATGTGGGACTCTTTGGACAACACACGTCTCATGTCGAAACCTCAAATATGGTGGAATTGTAATGGAATGGAGATTCTTTCCTGTACCAAAATCTGAGAAACTTGACATATTGTAGGAACCATGTAAAGGGGTTGTCCGGTGAGATAAAATTAATGGCCTATTCTCAGGATAGAACATCTGATCGGTGGGGGGCTCATTTTCGGCACCCCCGCAAATCAGCTACTTGAAGGGGTGGCGAGGGCTGACGAGTGCTACATCACCTTCATTCCTTTCACTGCTCCATACTGTACAACGCTGTCGCACTTATAGCGGCGGAGCACAGTATTACAGCCTTTTTCCGTCTAAGTGAAATGAATGTCCATTGTATGATGCTAAACTGTGATTTAGGTGTGCAGCATGAAAATTATCAAAGGACAAGAGAAGTGTTATTTGATATTATACATTTCCTGACAATGGAAAACAATTTGTTTCCTAAATGGGTCAGAGGTGTATTGTCCCTCAATGGACTTGGTACTCGTTCAGTGGAGTCACTGCTAACGCTTTGAAAACTTTATTACCTTTCAGGCAAAGACTCTTAGGCAATGTTCACATCTGCGTAGGAGCCTCTGTTGAAGATTTTAATGGAAAGAATAGCGCTACAACAAAATAACAGACACCTGATCACTAAGTCAATGGGGTTCATCAGGCGCCACCCGTATCTTTTGTGCAACGGATTCGGCTATGGGTCATGATTTCTGTTATAATCCGTGTGAACAGAACCATAATTGCATGTGTAATTTATGTCCCTCATAGTAAAGATCTGTATAACAGCTCTCCAAACTTTATGCTATTCTACCTGAAAGGGTTATTCCGATGTTATAAAATGTTGGCATATTGCTAAATCAGCGCTGTGGACACTTTAGGGTATGTTCACATGGAGTTTTTTGACGAGTTTTTTGACGCGGAAACCGCGCCGCAAAACTCGCCGAAAATGCCTCCCATTGATTTCAATGGGAGGCGGAGGCAGTTTTCTCCCGCGAGCCGTAAAACCGGCTCGAGGGAGAAAGAAGGGACATGCCCTATCTTCGCGCGATTACGCCTCTGACCTACGTTCCATCCTTTACGGACCGAACATGCTCGTGTGAATCCAGCCTAAGGATTATGCCTCGTTTTACGCTTGAAAATAGGGCTACAATACGTCGGCAAACATCTGCCCATTCATTTGAATGGGTTTGCCGACGTATTGTGCAGACGACCTGTAATTTACGCGTCGTCGTTTGACAGCTGTCAAACGACGACGCGTAAATTGTCTGCCTCGGCAAAGAAGTGCAGGGCACTTCTTTGCAACGTAATTTGAGCTGTTCTTCATTGAACTCAATGAAGAGCAGCTGATGATATACGAGCGTCACAGACGCCTCGTATATTACAAGGAGCTGCTTTTACGGCTGAAACGACGCAGCTGTTTTCTTCTGAAAACAGGCTGTAATTTCAGCCGTAAATAACAGCTAGCGTGTGAACATACCCTTATACTCAGGATCGATGGGGAGTCCCGGAGCTTGGACCTCTGCAGATCATAAGGTGATGGCATATCCGAGTGATATGCTATCTCTTTATAAGATGGGAATAACCCTCTAATATTGTATCTCTGATACTAATGAATTATGACATTTGGGGTGCAAATTGAATACAAGCAATGTTTACCGCTATTCTGTGCATGTATATTGAGATCAATCCTGGACTCCTTTCCATGTATCCTGACTGTACATTTTCATTGCTGTAACATCAGGTAATCTCTAGATCTAAATTGCTGAGGAAAATCAATGTTAGGCTGGGTTCACACGAGCACATTAACGTCCGTAATGGGCGGACGTATTTCGGCCGGAAGTCCCGGACCGAACTCAGTGCAGGGAGCCGGGCTCCTAACATCATAGTTATGTACGATGCTAGGAGTCCCTGCCTCTCCGTGGAACTACTGTCCCGTACTGAAAACATGATTACGGTACGGGACAGTTGTCCTGCAGAGAGGCAGGGACTCCTAGCATCGTACATAACTATGATGCTAGGAGCCCGGCTCCCTGCACTGAGTTCGGTCCGGGACTTCATGCCAAAATACGTCCGTCCATTTCGGACGTTAATGTGCTCGTGTGAACCCAGCCTTAAAGTTTTATTAGTATAGTCAAAGTTCTGTCTTCTGAGTTCTGAATCCAATAGAAATGTTGTGGCAACACCTGTAATGAGCAGTCCATGAACAAACATCTTGCCTATTTGTGAATAAAGGATATAGAGAGAAAACAGACCGGAATATTTTCTTCAGGCGCAGTCGGGTGGTAATCCCTCCGTCTCCGTTTCGGGTCAGCAAGTAGAATAAGTCAGATGTGGACCAAAAGCTATTTATTTGTACAATTGTAGAGATTACCACCCGGCTGCGCCTGAAGAAAATATTCCGGTCTGTTTGCTCTCTATATCCATTGCAAGTCTGGACCGTGCAGGTCCTGATCCGGATCTTTAGGCTGCAACCATTCCTAACGCTTCATCTTGTGTGAATCTTGGATCAGGCCATTTTTGTATGTTATGCTCCCAGCATAACTCCACCAGGTCAGCATATTCGACCACTGTTTTATCATATTTTATCTTTTTATTGGTTCATGCACTGTGTGTTTTGTGTTCTCTTTTTCTGTTTATTGTATCTATTTGTGAATAAAAGCAGTTCTTCAATAGTACTGCAGAAAACTCATAAAATCATATAGGAAACATTTATTTGCAATTATTGCGTTTGAAGGTGGCTCCACTAGTCTAGGGCATAAGAAGAAGCCATAAAACCCCATAGCAAAACAGTAATGGTACCCTTCTACATCATGACCACCTTCAGCAGCAAGTAAGTTTAAGACATGACATCATGAGAATGTATATATATTTTTTCCTTGTTATCTGACATGTATTAAATTTTCGTTAACCTACTTTCAATCTCTCCTTCCATTATCCACAATGATAACTAACTGCACTTCACTTTTGAGTGAAGGTGGCCCCATAGTATCGGTTATGGCTACTATCCTGGTAGGTACACCTATTTAACCAATATTTTAATATCAATAAATAACAAATCAGTGTTGTGTCTAATATAATATTTGGTTTATAGATTAGAAGACATTTATACTAATATTAGCATGTTTTTCATAAGCCCATCAAAAAAACAAAACCTTTGTTTTAGGTTTTACAGTAGTCCTTCTCTATGTTATTACACTACAGGGTCCTCAGAATCCGAAAGGTTAGCAGGTATTCATCACAGATCCCGTAATGGTAGTCATTAGTCAGGGAGATCTAGACGAACTCTGTGCTTGCACTAGAACACCATCTTTTTCCTTCAATGCACTTAAATGGGTTACCAAAAAGAGACCATATAATGTGTAAACACAGTTTTTTGGGGAAAGTGAATAATTTTCTAAATATACTTGGTATGTTTTGCAGATTAAAAGGCTGAGCATTTGAATAAAATGTGGCGATTGTACAAATGCATACGGTCAAGAAAATAGAAATATGAGAATCCCATTGTCTACCAGACTGATTCTAAATTTTAATTACCTTAGTATTTATCCTGCAGTAGCTGACAGTATAGCAGTATGAACATAAACTGTGGACAATAAAATATCTTTATGCATGTGAGATATTACTGGGAATAACACAAGCTCAGTAATCAGGTCTAAATATAGCAAAGAAAGCAGCAGGTCACCTATTTTCTCTAAGAAAGGGAGGAAAATATATTTTTACACAAAATCAAAATATAGCTTATTATATTCCATTCGTTTCAGTCAGAAAAATGTCAGCCTTTCTTTCAATGGTCCCCATATTAAGGTTTTATCTGAAATACTTCCACGCTTATGTTTTCAATGTTGTTATAGAGAGATTCATACAATGAGAGGACTTCATAAGATTGCCAATTATATATATATATATATATATATATATATATATATTGTACAACTGCTGTTTACATACTACTTACAAGCAAAAATAAGGACAAGCTGGGTGACAAATGAATTCCATTAGTGTCTGAAATTGTGCTCCCTCTGATCCTGGGCAAAATACTTTCATGCAACGATTTAACACATCTAAATTTTATATTTGTTGTAGTGTCAATCACAGGCGTACATGGAAGAGAATGGTCCCATAACAAAATTCAAAATGGGCCCCCATTGTGGTGCACAGTTTTGCCACCAAGGACAGAAGTGCTTGAAGTTTGTTTATTTTTTTTATTTTTATACTTAGGTCAATTCCCGACCACCCTTGGTTTTTTTTACAACACATTTTCTCTGAAGAGGCTATTTCTGCACAATTTCTTGCCACCCAGTAGCAAGGCGGATGAGAACTACCAAGGCTGGGCCCTCTCTCTCTCTGCAAGGGCCCCATACTGTAGCAGCTGCACGGTCTGACACAATTATTTGTACACCTTTAGTGTCAATATAAGACTCTGATGCCATTACCTTTTGATTTGTTTACATCATTCTTTAAACATAAATTGTTGAATCCAGATATTCTTATTCCCCAGTTAAACTATTTTAAACTTTTTGCGCATGCTTGTATATTTTGATTACAAACCCACTTTGGTTGGATCCATGTATTATAGTGCATCCACCAGTACAATTCTAAGGAAAAAAAAGAAGGGAACTTCTGTGTTAATGACTTCACAAAGAGCTAATTGGCAAAAAGTGTTTCAATTAAGTAGATAAGATTGGAAGTGTGGGTTTCACAGGTGCTTTGCCCATGAAATAAAGGCAAATAAAGCTTGATTACTGATAAATCTGTTCTCAAGAAAGATTGGTTAGTGTGAACCATGCCTTTAGGTAAACAACTTTTACAATAGGAAGCTGGAAGAGTCTACAAATGCATCGCTATAGACCTGGGGGTACATCAATCCATGGTTAGATGAATTGTCTACAAATGGGCCATTGCAATTCTCCCTAGCACTCTGCTAAGATCACTCCAAAAGCACAACAGAAGAGGTATGAAAGAGCAAAAGAGGTAAGAAAGAACCCAAAGGTAATTAATTACCTGTTGAAGATGCTACAAACGGCAAAATCCTCTTTTTATATATGTCTACTATTAGAAGAAAACTGAACAACAATGGTGTTCATGGAAAGACACCACGAATAAAGCCACTGGTGACCAAAAAAAAAACCTGGATTTTTCACAATGCGTCTAGAAAATTGTTCTATGGACAGACAAGACAATATAGGGAGCATCATAGTTTGAGACTGCTTTGCTTCCCCTAGGGCTTAAACGCCCTATGATCATTGAGGGAACAATGGAATGCGGTGTATTAAAACATTTTACAGTAGAATGTAAGGGCAGCAGTCCATGACCTCAAGCTGTAGAGAGGTTAAGTGATGCAACAAGACATTGACCCAAAGCACACTAGTCAATCAACTAAAGAATGGTTAAAAAGAAGATTGATCTTTTGAAATTGCCAAGTCAGAGTCTGAGCCTAAACCCTATCGAGATGCTGTGGCGGGACCTGAAGCGGGCTGTGCATTTAAGTCATCGGTGAAATATTGATAAACGGAAACACATTTACAGGGAGGAATGGTCCAAAAATCATCTACAACATTGTGCAAATCTTTATTATAATTATTTTTTATTCCAAAATAAAAATTGCATTATTTAAGACATCTACAAAATAAAAAAATTTCCCCTTTTTTATTTTCCTTTGCCCTCCCTCCTTCACCCCTTCCTATACCGGTCTGGGATATAAGTAAACATAACAAAACAATCTTACTGTATATAGACTCTGATTGTAGAGATTCCTATCTGGTACCCCAAATCATTGAGTATTTTTTGACTTGGGTACTACTATAATGTATCTTTTAGATCACTATAGCGGAGTCTAGCTGTTGTATCCACTCCTTAATTGCAGGGATTTTTTAGATATCCAAAGTCTGACTATTAGGAGTTTAGCAATGAATAATGTTTTAATCAGCCCAATTTTTGCCCCTTTAGATAACTGTTCTTCTGAGTTGTCCCCCAATAAAACTAATCGGGGGCTGAAGTCAATATTAGATTGGAATCGTTTAGATACTATCGCAAATATTTTTCCCCAGTAATTAGCGATCTTAGGGCAACTCCAGAGCATATGTAAAAAATTTGCACCGTCCTTTTTACATTTGGAGCAAATCTTATTTGCAGCTACAGGAAACATTTGGTTGAGGCGATTGCTGCTAAAGGGGATCTACAGTTTATTAAATTCAAGGGTTAACTTACTTTTTTTCCTGCACTGTGGATGTTTCCTCAATGTGCTCAATAAAAGACAGGAACTGTACAACTGTTTGAGTTACTAGTTTGGTTAGATTCTGTTTGTCTATAATTGCGACCACATTTTATTAGTAATCAATGCATAAATCAAGGTAATTCCAACTCAATTCAATTACTTTTTCTTGCAACTGTATCTTGCTCAATAAGGTGAAAATAAAAATAACTTTTGTCAATTTTCATTGATATTCAGTGTGCATCCTATTTTTGTTTTCTTTTTTTCTTATATACGTTATCTATTCTGGCCAACCAAGGTAGCACCCTCCTTTTATTTACTTGGTTGCTGCTGTAATATAATGCTATGAGATAACAAAGAAAAGACACCAAGATAAATCGTCAGGATCCTAGTAATTGACAGCTGGCAAAGTGGAATATACAGGGTATGCTGGAACCTGCAGGAAGTGGATCAAAATCTGAAGTGAGCATGGGAAGTAGTAGCCCAGCCAAAGACTTGTCATTGTTAGGCTGGGTTCACACAACCTATTTTCAGACGTAATGTAATGGAGGCGTTTTACGCCTCGAATTACATCTGAAAAAACGGCTCCAATACGTCGGCAAACATCTGCCCATTACTTTCAATGGGCTTTACGATGTACTATGCTGACGACCTGTCATTTTACGCGTCGCTGTCAAAAGACAGCTCAAAAAATTACAGCCTCGTAAAAAGAAGTGCAGGACACTTCTTGGGACTTTTTGGAGCCGTTTTCTCATAAACTCCAATGAAAACAGGTCCAAAAACGGCCGTAAAAAACGCAGCGAAAACGCTGCGAAAAACGCGATTTGCTCAAATAACTTCTGAAAATCAGGGGCTGTTTTCCCTTGAAAACAGCTCCGTATTTTCAGCAGTTTTTTGTTAAGTGTGTGAACATACCCTTAGGCCTCATACACACGACCGTAGCCATATGCATGGCCGTGACTTTTGGGTCGGCCGGGGGCGGGGTGTCACCCGCAAGCCGCCCACAAATCGCGGGCTGTGCACATGGCCGCGGCCATTATTTGCTATGAGCCTGGACCGCAGAACACGGTCGTTATAAGACTTGCCCGTTCTTTCTGCGGTCCGGAATCCTGTTCCATGCATAGACCATGGAAACCACGGTCGTGTGCATGGCCCCATAGGAATGAATGGGGCCGCAATTTTTCAGTGGAATTTCGGGGGAATTGCGGCCGCAAAAGCATGTTTGTGTGCATGGGGCCTAAGGGTATGTTCACACGGAGTGTTTTCTGCCATTTTTCGGGCCGTTTACAGAAAATCGGAAGCAGAACACCTTAAAACATCTGCCCATTGATTTCAATGGGAAAAACGCCTTTCTGTTCCGACGGACCGTTTTTTTATGCGGCCGTTTTGAAAAATAGCCGCGAAAAAGAAGTGCATGTCACTTCTTGAGCCGTTTTTCATTGACTCTATAGAAGAACAGCTCCAAAAACGGCCCCCATAGCTACCCCATACAATATAATGCCACCCATACAGTATAATGCCCCCATAGCTGCCCCATACAGTTAAATGCCCCCATACAATATAATGCCCCCTATAGCTGCCCCATAGAGTATAATTCCCTCCATAGCTGCCACATGCTGTAATGTCCCCCATAGCTGCCCCATACAGTATAATGCCACCCACATAGTATAATGCCACCCAAAGGGGAAAAAGGGCATCTGTTCCGTCGGGGCATTTTTTACGGGGCCGTTTTCCAAAACAGCCGCGTAAAAAAACAGCCGCGAAAAAGAAGTGCATGTCACTATGTCACTTTTTCAGCCGTTTTTGGAGCCATTTTTCATAGACTATAGAAAAAAAGCTCCCCTTGAAAATAGCTTCATATTTTGAGATGTTTTAAATTTTGTGTGTGCATATAACCTAAGAAGTATAATGCTTAGGCGAAATTCCCACGAATATGTGCGTGTTGCGGTTCCGTGTGTCATAATGGTTGGGGCGTGGCTGCGTGATTTTCACACATATGCCATCGTTATGACACTCTGTTTTATGTTTAGAAACATAAATGAAGGAGGTGCTTTTATTTTTGCCTTAATTTCTTCAACAACTGTTGTGCGAATCACGAGCAGCACACGGAAGTGCGTCAGTGTGCCGCGCGTGATTTTCACGCACCCATTGACTTCAATGGGTGCGTGATGCGTGAAAACCTTTGTTCATCTAAAGAAAATCACGGCCTTGAATGGTTTTCTCTCTCATTTATTTCAGTGCTTGTATGTATAGCACTTGATTCTGATCTCAGAGCATTTATTTTAGCTTTAAAACTGTATTTGCGGAAAAGAATGACACTTATTTTGCACTGACCATTGTTGTGGTGTCCTCAATATTTAATGTGCAGAGCAGCTCAGTGTGGGTTGAACTGTTATTTCATTCACTAGTTATACTGTGAAACCTCAAGTTCTACTGTGCCAGAGTCCTGTGCTTGGAGATTACTACACAAAGCTATCAACACACGTCTAAATTATGTTTTGCAGCGCCGATAGCTTCGTAATCTGCTCTTTTAGCAGGAAGACATAAAGATTGTGTGGCATACCTGGAAAAGAGATGGAGGTGGGTTTAGCCTGAGGCAGCAGGCACAGAACATGGAGGCACAGCAGGCACACTAAAAGGGGGCACAGCAGGCACAATACAAATGGGCACAGCAAGAACAGTAAAAGGGGGGAACTAGGGGGCATAGCAGGCACAGTATGGGTAACACATCAGGCATTGTACAGTGAAATAACATGCACAGTACAAGGGGGAACAGCAGGTGCAGTATTAAAGTACACATGGGGCAGCAGAGAAGGTGCAAAATTGGAGGCAGTATCAGGAACAATATAGTAGCAGCAGCCAAAGAATAGCTGGGGGAATAATTTATGAAGGTCTGAACCAGAAGGAAATAAAAGATAAAGCAATTAAAGCAAATAACTACAATCAGGAAAGACTCTGACATTGCCCTTTTTGGGGGGGGGGGGCAACGACAAATGTTACTTTTGCTACATGGCCCTTTGAGTTATAGGATAAAGCAACCTTAAGGCTTCCTTCTCTTGGTAAGACAGGGGCATCTGCCTTGGAATCCCGACATCATTGTTTCTTTACCACTCCTTAAAGGGCAGAGTGACTGTAATGGCAGGAAGGAGGTGAAGGGAAAGTGAGCCCTAATCTACCCACCGCCCTGTCCCTGCCTACTTGCAACGACCCGCCCTAGGCGACGGGGTACAACTGGGCGGCAGTCCCTACGCTGTCTAAGTGCACGGGAGAACAAACAGGGAACACGCAAGGGAAGGGGCAGTAGCCCACGGAACGCCGCAAGGAAACGGAGCGGTGAATGAGTTGTCAGGACCAGGATGAAGTGGAG
Organism: Rhinoderma darwinii; assembly: GCF_050947455.1. Taxonomy (NCBI): domain Eukaryota; kingdom Metazoa; phylum Chordata; class Amphibia; order Anura; family Rhinodermatidae; genus Rhinoderma; species Rhinoderma darwinii. The sequence goes on from NC_134688.1 coordinate 226,180,109, forward strand.
TATACCCAAGTGAGCACGGAGGAGGAAGCAAGCCGGAGGCAAAGCAAAGCGGGTTAAGCAGAACCGCAGCAAGGCAGAAGCAGGCTGGAGCAAGCAGCAGTGGGGCCAGGAATCCAAAAGAATTACAAGCACTGAGGAGGAGAACACAGCAGGTAATAAAGGACAGGGGGCGGAGCTAACTCCGACTGACCAGGCCGCGATAGGCTCTCCCACTCCTGAGCCTGCCACCCTGGTTGGTGGGAGATGGTGTCAGTCGAACAGGTCTGGCCTCAGGTGTGGATTGATTAATCCCAGGAGTATACCTAGACGTAGTACCTGGCAGATCCCTAACAGTACTCCCCCTTTTATGAGGGGCCACCGGACCCTTACTAAGAGGACCCGGTTTAGTAGGGAAGAGAAGGTGGAACCTCCTGATCAATACCCCAGCGTGAACATCATGGGCAGGTACCCAAATCCTCTCCTCCGGCCCGTACCCTCTCCAATGGACCAGGTACTGGAGGGAGCCCTGGACCATCCTACTGTCCATAATCTTGGCCACCTCGAATTCCACCCCCTCAGGGGTGAGAACGGGAACAGGAGGTTTCCTCGAGGGGGACCAGGACGGGGAGCAGCGTTTAAGGAGGGAGGCATGGAAGACGTCATGTATGCGAAAGGATGGGGGCAGCTCCAGACGGAAGGATACAGGGTTGAGGACTTCAATGATCTTATAAGGCCCAATAAATCGGGGAGCAAACTTCCTGGACGGGACCTTAAGGCGCAAGTTCCTGGACGACAACCAGACCAAATCCCCGACGACAAACCGGGGGTTAGCAGAACGTCTACTATCCGCCTGAATCTTTTGTGCGCTCTGGGACGCCTCTAGGTTCTTCTGAACCTGGGCCCAGACAGTGCACAGTTCCCGATGAACATCCTCTACCTCAGGATTATTGGAACAACCAGGGGAAATGGAGAAGAACCTTGGGTTAAACCCGAAATAACAGAAAAACGGGGAGACCCCAGACGAGTTACTGACCCGGTTATTCAGGGAAAATTCAGCAAGGGGAAGCAATGAGACCCAATCGAATTGACAGTCAGAGATGAAACACCTTAAATATTGTTCCAGGGACTGGTTAGTCCTCTCCGTTTGGCCATTAGTTTCGGGATGGAAGGCGGAGGAGAAGGACAGATTAATCTCCAACTTTTTACAAAAGGCTCTCCAAAATAAGGAAACAAATTGTACCCCTCTGTCAGAAACGATATTGACTGGGGCCCCATGGAGACGCAGGATGTGTTTCACAAACAAAGAAGCTAACGTCTTGGCGTTAGGTAGCTTCTTAAGGGGCACAAAGTGGCACATCTTGCTGAAGCGGTCTACTACCACCCACACCACCGACTTGCCCTGAGATGGAGGCAAATCGGTGATTAAATCCATGGAGATATGGGTCCAAGGTCTCTGGGGAATGGGCAAGGAACGTAGTAGGCCCGCAGGTCGGGACCTAGGGGTTTTGGACCTAGCGCAAACCTCACAAGCGGCGACGTAAGCCCTAACGTCTTTAGGCAACCCAGGCCACCAATAGTTTCTGGTAATGAGGTGTTTGGTGCCCAAGATGCCAGGATGACCAGATAGAGCGGAGTCATGGTTTTCCCTGAGTACCCTTAGCCGGTATTGCAGGGGAACAAACAGTTTGTCCCCAGGGACGTTCCCGGGAGCTGCACCCTGATCAGCCGTGATATCAGAAGCTAAATCAGAATCCGTGGCAGAAACGATTATACCAGGGGGTAAAATACAAGCAGGATCCTTCTCGGAAGGAGGATTGGCCATGAAACTACGTGACAGGGCATCAGCCTTAATATTCTTGGACCCAGCCCTATAGGTAACCAAGAAATTAAATCTGGTAAAGAATAGTGCCCACCGAGCTTGTCTAGGATTAAGCCTCCGGGCCGATTCTAGGAAAACCAGATTCTTTTGATCCGTAAGGACCGTTACCTGGTGTCTGGCCCCCTCCAGGAAGTGCCGCCACTCTTCAAAAGCCCATTTAATGGCTAGAAGTTCGCGGTTGCCAATATCATAGTTACTCTCCGTGGGCGAAAACTTCCTAGAGAAGTAAGCACAGGGGCGGAGATGGGTGAGGGAGCTGGTACCCTGGGACAAGACGGCCCCCACTCCCACCTCGGATGCGTCAACCTCCACAATAAATGGCTCCTCTTGGTTGGGCTGAATCAGCACGGGGGCCGAGATAAAGCACTTCTTGAGGGTTTCAAAGGCCTGGACGGCCTCAGGGGGCCAACGGAGGACATCAGCACCCTTGCGAGTAAGGTCCGTAAGAGGCTTAGCGACGACCGAGAAGTTGGCAATAAATCTCCTGTAATAGTTGGCGAACTCTAAAAAACACTGTAACGCCTTAAGGGAGGCAGGTTGGACCCATTCCGCCACAGCCTGAACCTTGGCAGGGTCCATGCGGAATTCATGAGGAGTGAGGATTTGCCCTAAAAATGGTATCTCCTGTACCCAAAAGACACATTTTTCAGTCTTAGCAAACAGATTATTCTCCCGAAGGACCTGGAGCACCTTCCTGACATGCTCCACGTGGGAGGACCAGTCCTTGGAAAACACCAGTATGTCATCAAGGTACACAACAAGAAAATTACCCAGGTAATCTCTCAGGATTTCATTAATAAAATTCTGGAAGACAGCAGGGGCATTACACAACCCAAAGGGCATGACCAGGTATTCGAAATGACCCTCGGGTGTGTTGAACGCAGTTTTCCACTCATCCCCCTCTTTGATGCGGATAAGGTTATATGCCCCCCGTAGATCGAACTTAGAAAACCATTGGGCTCCCTGAACCTGATTAAAAAGATCCGGAATCAAAGGAAGTGGGTACTGGTTCCTTACGGTGACCTTATTCAGGTTACGATAATCAATGCACGGCCTAAGACCACCATCCTTCTTCCCCACAAAGAAGAAGCCAGCACCTACAGGAGAAGTCGAGGGGCGAATGAAACCCTTGGCCAGGCATTCTTGGATATACACCCTCATAGCTTCACGTTCAGGACATGAAAGATTAAATATCCTACCCTTAGGAAGCTTGGCACCAGGCACCAAATCGATGGCGCAATCGTAATCTCTATGGGGGGGGCAACACCTCAGAGGCCTCCTTAGAAAACACATCGGCGAAGTCCTGAACAAACTCAGGAAGCGCGTTTACCTCCTCCCGGGGAGAAATAGAGTTAACAGAAAGACATGACATAAGACATTCACTACCCCATTTGGTGAGATCCCCAGTATTCCAATCAAACGTGGGATTATGCAACTGCAACCAGGGAAGACCTAATACCAGATCAGACGATAATCCCTGCATCACCAGTACAGAGCACTGCTCCAAATGCATGGAGCCAACCAGGAGTTGAAAAACAGGAGTATGCTGAGTAAAATAACCATTAGCAAGGGGAGTTGAGTCGATACCCACTACAGGGATAGGATAAGGTAAATCAATAAAAGGCATTTTTAGAGACATAGCAAATTCCACAGACATGATATTAGCAGATGAGCCAGAATCCACGAAGGCACTGCCAGTGGCAGACCGGCCAGCAAACGAGACCTGAAAGGGAAGCAAAATTTTATTGCGTTTCACATTAACGGGAAATACCTGTGCGCCCAAGTGACCTCCCCGATGATCACTTAGGCGCAGAAGTTTTCCCGCTTTTTATTCTTGCGCCTGGGACAGGTGTTCAGAAGATGCTTGTCGTCCCCACAGTAGAAGCAGAGACCATTCATTCTGCGAAACTCCCTACGTTGTCGAGGGGACATGGAGGCCCCGAGTTGCATAGGTACCTCCGAGTCCTCCGTGGAGGGGCGAGGAGACGGGACCTCGGGGGGAATCGCAGAAAAGTCAGAGGGGAGCACATTGAAGCGTTCAAGCTGACGTTCCCTGAGACGTCGGTCAAGTCGTACTGCTAGGGCCATAACCTGGTCAAGGGAGTCAGAAGAGGGGTAACTAACCAGCAGATCCTTCAGGGCGTCAGATAATCCTAACCTAAACTGGCACCTTAGGGCCGGATCGTTCCACCGAGAAGCTACGCACCACTTTCTAAAATCAGAACAGTACTCCTCAACCGGTCTCCTACCCTGACGTAAGGTCACCAGCTGACTCTCGGCTAAAGCAGTCCTGTCAGTCTCGTCGTAAATGAGTCCGAGGGCAGAGAAAAAGCGATCAACAGAGGAAAGTTCAGGGGCGTCAGGAGCCAAGGAGAAGGTCCACTCTTGGGGCCCTTCCTGGAGTCGGGATATGATGATACCCACCCGCTGGTTCTCGGAACCTGAGGAGTGGGGTTTAAGGCGGAAATACAGTCTGCAACTCTCCCGGAAGGAGAGAAACGTCTTACGGTCCCCTGAGAACCGGTCAGGTAACTTGAGGTCGGGTTCTAGAGGTGAGGTGAGGGGAACTACTACGGCAGCGTCACCCTGGTTGACCCTCTGGGCCAGGGCCTGGACCTGTAGGGAGAGGCCCTGCAACTGCTGGGTCAGGGTCTCAAGGGGGTCCATGATAGCGTCGGCGTAGGGGAAATGGTAGACTAGGTAAGGGGCTTGTAATTATGTAATGGCAGGAAGGGGGTGAAGGGAAAGCGAGCCCTAATCTACCCACCGCCCTGTCCCTGCCTACTTGCAACGACCCGCCCTAGGCGATGGGGTACAACTGGGCGGCGGTCCCTACGCTGTCTAAGTGCACGGGAGAACAAACAGGGAACACGCAAGGGAAGGGGCAGTAGCCCACGGAACGCCGCGAGGAAACGGAGCGGTGAATGAGTTGTCAGGACCAGGATGAAGTGGAGTATACCCAAGTGAGCACGGAGGAGGAAGCAAGCCGGAGGCAAAGCAAAGCGGGTTAAGCAGAACAGCAGCAAGGCAGAAGCACGGCAGAAGCAGGCTGGAGCAAGCAGCAGTGGGGCCAGGAATCCAAAAGAATTACAAGCACTGAGGAGGAGAACACAGCAGGTAATAAAGGACAGGGGGCGGAGCTAACTCCGACTGACCAGGCCGCGATAGCTCTCCCACTCCTGAGCCTGCCACCCTGGTTGGTGGGAGATGGTGTCAGTCGAACAGGTCTGGCCTCAGGTGTGGATTGATTAATCCCAGGAGTATACCTAGACGTAGTACCTGGCAGATCCCTAACAGTGACAGTTCACAGTATTACAGTCTTCTCCTAGTCAAGTGAATGGGAGAAGACTGTAGTACTGTAAACCACCACTACAAGTGTGTCAGCAATTCACAGTTCGAAGCAGTAAAGGAATAATGGGGAAGTAGCGCTCACAGAAGCGCCACAGCCCCTTCAAAACAGCTGATCGGCAGTGGTGCTGAGAGCCGGACCCACACCGATCAGATACTTATTGCCAATCCTCAGAAAAGTTCATTCATTTTTCTCTCTAGAAAATCCCTTCAATCCCCAGAGGAAAAAACTCTACAGATTCGGAACACAGAGGAATTAATATGTTTGCTAGTCTGTATGTCTATATTATTACTATATAATAAACTATGTTTACTAGAGCTCAGATAACCTATTTAATTTACTAGAAAAAAAAATTACACTGCAAAAAATGTTCTTTACTAAACAGCAGTTCTTTTTATTATTAATTGCATTTCTAGCAAGTCTAGGTCTCAGAAAATATGGATATGTCCAGCCTTATAAAGCTGTGAAGGGCAAAAGTAAAGTCACAGTATAATTTCACTTTCAGAATTCATCTTTTTAGCAGTATATACAATAATGATTGAATCCTACCTTCAATAATCATGAACTTTTTCATTTCAAAATACATAAACTATTTCTGCAAATTCTTTACTTGTAGAGTAAATGAAGTTGTAATGACCGGGGGGTAGGGAAACGGACAAGTGAGCCCTAATCTACCCGCCACTCTGTCCCTGCCTACTTGCAACGACCCGCCCTAGGCGACGGGGTACAACTGGGCGGCGGTCCCTGCACTTAGTAAGTGCACGACAAACACGACAAACATACAAGGGAATACAAGCAAGGGAAAGGGGCAGTTGCCCACGGCAACACCGTGAGCAACCAGAGTGGTGAACGAGCCGAGTCAAGCCAGGAGTGTGCGAGGTACCAAACGAAGAGCAGAAGAGTAGTCAGTAAGCCAGGGTCTGTATGGAGCAGGAACAAAATAGAAGGAGCTGTAGCTGGGCCAGGAAACCACACGAAAAAGAACAACAAGCAAGGAGGAACAGGACATGCAGGTATAAATAGACAGAGGGCGGGAGCTAGCTGAGTCTGGCCAGGCTGCGATAGGCTCTCCCACTCCTAAGCCTGCCAGCCTGAGTGGTGGAAGCTGGAGTCAGTCTCAGGGATGTAGATTCAGGTGCTGACTGATTAATTAAGGGAGTTAACCCCGAAGCTGTGCCTGGCAGATCCTTTACAGTACCCCCCCTTTTATGAGGGGCCACCGGACCCTTTCTAAGTGGACCTGGCTTACTGGGGAAACGCAGGTGGAACCTCCTGACCAATACCCCAGCGTGAACATCCCGGGCGGGTACCCAAGTCCTCTCCTCGGGCCCGTAACCTCTCCAATGGACCAGGTACTGGAGGGAGCCTTGGACCATCTTGCTGTCCACAATCCTGGCCACCTCGAATTCCACCCCCTCAGGGGTGAGGACGGGAACAGGAGGTCTCCTCGAGGGAGCCAAGGACGGGGAGCAGCGTTTAAGGAGGGAGGCATGAAACACGTCGTGTATACGAAAAGACGGGGGTAACTCCAGCCGGAAGGAGACAGGATTGAGGACCTCAATGACCTTATACGGCCCAATAAACCGGGGAGCAAACTTCTTGGACGGAACCTTGAGACGCAAGTTCCTAGACGACAACCACACCAGATCCCCGACCATAAACAGGTGGTTAGCAGAACGTTTTCTATCAGCCTGAGTTTTTTGTACACTCTGGGACGCCTCTAGGTTCTTCTGAACCTGGGCCCAGACTGTGCACAGTTCCCGATGAAAGACCTCTACCTCGGAATTGTTGGAACTACCAGGTGAAACGGAAGAGAACCGTGGATTAAACCCAAAATTACAGAAAAAGGGAGAGACCCTTGACGAGTTACTGACCCGGTTATTAAGGGAAAATTCGGCGAGGGGAATGAATGAGACCCAATCATATTGACAGTCAGAGACAAAACACCTTAAGTATTGTTCTAGAGATTGATTAGTCCTCTCCGTTTGACCATTGGTTTCAGGATGGAAGGCAGAGGAGAAGGACAGATCAATCCCCAACTTCATACAGAAGGCTCTCCAAAACAATGAAACAAATTGTACCCCTCTATCCGAAACAATATTGACAGGGACCCCATGGAGACGCAGGATGTGTTTGACAAACAAGGTAGCCAACGTCTTGGCGTTGGGTAGTTTCTTGAGGGGCACAAAGTGGCACATCTTACTGAAGCGGTCTACCACCACCCACACCACCGACTTGCCTTGGGATGGAGGCAAATCGGTGATAAAATCCATGGAGATATGTGTCCAAGGTCTCTGGGGAATGGGCAACGAACGCAGTAAGCCCGCTGGTCGGGACCTGGGAGTCTTGGACCTAGCACAAACCTCACAAGCGGCAACGTAGGCCTTAACGTCTTTAGGCAACCCAGGCCACCAATAATTTCTGGTAATGAGGTGTTTGGTACCCAGGATGCCTGGATGACCAGATAGTGCGGAGTCATGATTTTCCCTAAGTACCCTTAGCCGGAATTGCAGGGGAACAAACAGCTTGTTCTCAGGAAGGTTCCCGGGAGCTGAACCTTGATCAGCAGCAATTTCAGAGACTAAATCAGAATCGATCGAGGAAATGATTATACCTGGAGGCAAAATACAAGCAGGATCTTCCTCCGAAGGAGGGCTGGCCATGAAGCTACGCGACAGTGCATCAGCCTTAATATTTTTAGACCCAGCCCTATAGGTAACCCAAAAATTGAATCTGGAAAAAATAACGCCCATCGAGCTTGTCTCGGGTTTAGCCTCTGGGCAGATTCAAGGAAAACCAGATTCTTGTGGTCGGTAAGGACCGTTACCTGGTGTCTAGCCCCCTCCAGGAAGTGGCGCCACTCTTCAAATGCCCATTTAATGGCTAAGAGTTCACGGTTGCCAATATCATAGTTACTCTCAGTTGGCGAAAACTTCCTGGAGAGGTAGGCACAGGGGCGGAGATGGGTGAGGGACCTGGTACCCTGGGACAAGACAGCCCCCACTCCCACCTCAGATGCGTCAACTTCCACGATAAATGGCTCCATTTGGTTGGGCTGAACCAGCACCGGGGCCGAGATAAAGCACTTCTTAAGGACCTCAAAAGCCTGGACAGCCTCAGGAGGCCAGTGGAGGAGATCAGCACCTTTGCGAGTGAGGTCCGTAAGAGGCTTAGCGATGACCGAGAAGTTAGCAATAAATCTCCTGTAATAATTAGCGAACCCCAAAAAACACTGTAACGCCTTCAGGGAGGCAGGTTGGACCCATTCCGCCACAGCCTGAACCTTGGCGGGGTCCATGCGGAATTCATGAGGAGTGAGGATTTGACCCAAAAATGGTATCTCCTGTACCCCAAACACACATTTTTCGGTTTTGGCAAACAGTTTGTTTTCCCGAAGGACCTGGAGCACCTTCCTGACATGCTCAATGTGGGAGGACCAGTCCTTGGAAAACACCAGTATGTCATCAAGGTACACTACAAGAAATATCCCCAGGTAATTTCTCAAAATCTCATTTATGAAATTCTGGAAGACCGCAGGGGCATTACACAACCCAAAGGGCATGACGAGGTATTCGAAATGGCCTTCGGGCGTGTTAAACGCAGTCTTCCACTCATCCCCCTCTTTGATGCGAATAAGGTTATACGCCCCCCGTAGATCCAATTTAGAGAACAATTGGGCCCCCTGAACCTGATTAAAGAGATCAGGAATCAAAGGAAGTGGATACTGGTTCCTTACCGTGACCTTATTCAGGCTACGGTAGTCAATGCATGGCCTAAGACCACCATCCTTCTTCCCCTCGAAGAAGAAGCCAGCACCTACCGGAGAAGAAGAGGGACAAATGTAACCCTTGGCCAGGGATTCCTGAATATACTCTCTCATGGCTTCACGTTCGGGACAAGAAAGATTAAATATCCTACCCTTAGGAAGCTTAGCTCCTGGTACCAATTCGATAGCGCAATCGTATTCTCTATGAGGAGGTAACACTTCGGAGGCCTCCCTAGAGAAAACATCAGCAAAGTCCTGAACAAACTCGGGTAGCGTATTCGCCTCCTCAGGGGGAGAAATAGAATTAACAGAAAAACATGACGTACAACATTCATTACCCCATTTGGTTAGCTCCCCAGTATTGCAGTCAAACGTGGGATTATGCAACTGCAACCAGGGAAGGCCTAGAACCAAATCGTACGATAATCCCTGCATCAACAGTACAGAGCATTGCTCCAAATGCATGGAGCCAACAAGGAGTTCAAAAACAGGGGTATGCTGTGTAAAATAACCATTAGCAAGAGGAGTGGAGTCGATACCCACTACCGGGACAAGTTTAGGCAAATCAATCAGAGGCATAGCAAGAGACATAGCAAATTCCACAGACATAATATTAGTAGAGGACCCTGAATCCACGAAGGCACTGCCGGTAGCAGACCTACCACCAAAAGAGACCTGAAAGGGAAGCAAGATCTTAGTACGTTTCCTATTTACTGGAAATACCTGTGCGCCCAAGTGACCTCCCCGATGATCACTTAGGCGCGGAAGTTCTCTGGCTGCATTCTTACGCTTAGGACAGTTGTTCACTTGATGCTTGTCATCCCCACAGTAGAAGCAGAGACCATTCTTCCTGCGGAATTCTCTACGTTGTTGGGGGGACACGGAGGCCCCGAGTTGCATAGGTATCTCTGAGTCTTTCGGGGAGGAACGAAGCAACGGAACTTCGGGAGGCATCATGGGGGAGTCGGAGGAGAAAACACATAAACGTTCATGTTGTCGTTCCCTGAGACGTCGGTCAAATCGTACCGCTAAAGCCATAGCCTGGTCTAGGGAGTCAGAAGAGGGATAGCTAACTAGCAGGTCTTTCAGGGCATTCGACAGACCCAAACTAAACTGGCACCTTAAGGCAGGGTCATTCCACCGAGAAGCTACGCACCACTTCCTAAAGTCAGAGCAATACTCCTCAACAGGTCTCTTACCCTGACGTAAGGTCACCAGCTGACTCTCGGCAAAGGCAGTCCTGTCAGTCTCGTCATAAATAAGTCCGAGAGCAGAAAAGAAACAATCAACGGAGGAAAGTCCAGGGGCGTCAGGAGCCAAGGAGAAGGCCCACTCTTGGGGCCCTTCCTGGAGCCGGGACATAATTATACCCACCCGCTGGCTCTCAGAACCTGAGGAATGAGGCTTTAAACAAAAGTAAAGCCTACAACTCTCCCGAAAGGAGAGAAAAGCCCTCCGGTCCCCTGAGAACCGGTCGGGCAACTTGAGGTGGGGTTCAAGAGGTGCGGTGAGGGGAACTACCAAGGTAGCATCAGGCTGGTTGACCCTCTGAGCCAGGGCCTGGACCTGTGGGGAGGGACCCTGCATTTGCTGAGCCAGGGTCTCACGGGGGTCCATAGTGGTGTCAGGGACCAGGGTAGACTAGGTATGGGCTTGTTATTATGTAATGACCGGGGGGTAGGGAAACGGACAAGTGAGCCCTAATCTACCCGCCACTCTGTCCCTGCCTACTTGCAATGACCCGCCCTAGGCGACGGGGTACAACTGGGCGGCGGTCCCTGCACTCAGTAAGTGCACGACAAACACGACAAACATACAAGGGAATACAAGCAAGGGAAAGGGGCAGTTGCCCACGGCAACACCGTGAGCAACCAGAGTGGTGAACGAGCCGAGTCAAGCCAGGAGTGTGCGAGGTAACAAACGAAGAGCAGAAGAGTAGTCAGTAAGCCAGGGTCTGTATGGAGCAGGAACAAAATAGAAGGAGCTGTAGCTGGGCCAGGAAACCACACGAAAAAGAACAACAAGCAAGGAGGAACAGGAAATGCAGGTATAAATAGACAGAGGGCGGGAGCTAGCTGAGTCTGGCCAGGCTGCGATAGGCTCTCCCACTCCTAAGCCTGCCAGCCTGAGTGGTGGAAACTGGAGTCAGTCTCAGGGATGTAGATTCAGGTGCTGACTGATTAATTAAGGGAGTTAACCCCGAAGCTGTGCCTGGCAGATCCTTTACAGAAGTCCTAAATTTGCCAACACTGACTTGATTTATAATTTATTGACCCACAGGCAACTATGCACATATCACTGTGTGGTATAAATGACATATTCATTTTATTGCACAGGTCAGTAAGAATACGGCGATACCAAATTGATATACAGTGCTGTGCAAAAGTTTAAGGCAGTTGTGAAAAAATGCTGCAAAGTAAGATAGCTTTCAAAAATAGAAGTAATAGTTTTTTGTTTTTTTATCAATTAACAAAATACAAAGTGAATGAACAAAAGAGAAATCGAAATCCTATTAATATTTGATGTAACCACCCTTTACATTAATACTTCTAGGTACACTTGCACAAAGTCATGGATTTTGAAGTATTATAGTCAGGTGTATGATTAACCAATTAACACACAGGTGGTAATGATTATCATTTTCATATATAGGTTGAAACACAGTCATTAATTGTAACAGAAACAGCTGTGTAGGAGGCTTAAAGAGGCTCTGTCACCACATTATAAGTGCCCTATCTCCTAGATAAGGAGATCGGCGCTATAATGTAGGTGACAGCAGTGCTTTTTATATTAAAAAAAAAACAATCTATTTTCACCACATTATTAGCGATTTTAGATTTATGCTAATGAGTTGCTTAATGCCCAAGTGGGCGTGTTTTTACTTTAGACCAAGTGGGCATTGTACAGGGGAGTGTATGACGCTGACCAATCAGCATCATGCACTCCTTTCCATTCATTTACTCAGCGCATAGGGATCCTGCTAGATCCTTATGTGCTGTCTTATACTAACACATTAACAATACTAAAGTGTTTAGACAGTGAATAGACATTCCACGGGATGTCTATTCACAATCTCTGCACTTCGTTATTCTGTCTGTGGTAGTTATATCAGAGGAAGCGTGATCTCGCGAGATCTCGCTGGAAATGACATGTTACAACGAGATCACGCTTCCTCTGCTGTAACTACCATAGAAACAGTAACGAAGTGCAGAGATTGTGAATAGAAATCCCGTGGAATGTCTATTCACTGTCTAAACACTTCAGTATCGTTAATGTGTTAGTATAAGACAGCACATAAGGATCTAGCAGGATCCCTATGCGCTGAGTAAATGAATGGAGAGGAGTGCATGATGCTGATTGGTCAGCGTCATACACTCCCCTGTACAACGCCCACTTGGTCTAAAGTAAAAATGTGCCAACTTGGGCATTAAGCAACTCATTAGCATAAATCTAAAATCGCTAATAAAGTGGTGAAAATAGATCGCTTTTTTAAATAAAAAGCACTGCTGTCACCTAAATTATAGCGCCGATCTCCTTATGTAGGAGATAGGGCACTTATAATGTGGTGACAGAGCCTCGTTAAAGAGGCTCTGTCACCAGATTATAAGTGCCCTATCTTCTACATAATCTGATCGGCGCTGTAATGTAGATAACAGCAGTGGTTTTTATTTTGAAAAACGATCATTTTTGAGCAAGTTCTCATTGTTCCAGCCCAGCATGATCCACAGCACAGTGTGATTGTGCAGTGAAAGAAGCTGGGCTGGAACAATGAGAAGTGTATGACACTGATTGGTCACTGATTGGTCAGCATCATACACTCTTCTGTACAACGCCCACTTGGTCAAAAGTAAAAACACGCCCAGTTGGTCATTAAGAAACTCATTAGCATAAATCTAAAATTGCTTATAACTTGCTCAAAAATGATCGTTTTTCAAAATAAAAACCACTGCTGTTATCTACATTACAGCACCAATCAGATTATGTAGAAGATAGGGCACTTATAATCTGGTGACAGAGCCTCTTTAAGACTGGATGAGGAACAGCCAAACTCTGCTAAAAAGGTGAGGTTATGGAAGATAGTTTCATGTGACAGGTCCACCATGGCAAGACTGAGCAAGGCAACAAAACACAAGATTTCAAAGCAGACTGGGTTTTCAAGATGTGATGTTCAGGCTCTTTTGAAGAAGCACAAAGAAACGAGCAACATTAAGGAACATAGACGCAGTTGCCGACCAAGGAAACTTAGAGATGCTTACTTCCCTTCAAAATCAGAAGAATTCCAGCAGTGCTATCAGGTCAGAACTGGAAGAAACCAGTGGGACCCAGAAACACCCATCTACTGTTTGGAGAAGTCTAGCCTGAACTGGTCTTCATGGAAGAATTGTGGCCAAAAAGCCATACCTTCGATGTGGAAACAAGGCGAAGCGACTCAACTATACACGAAAACAAAGGAACTGGGGTGCAGAAAAATTTCAGTAGGTGCTCTGGACTAATAAGACAAAATGTAAAATATTTGGCTGTAACAGAAGGCAGTTTGTTCACCGAAGGGCTGGATTGCGGTACAATAATTAGTGTCTGCAGGTAGTTTGGGGCTGCAATCTAGCAAATGAAGTTGGGGATAACGCTGTCCTCAATGCATCATGCAATACCACCCGGGAGGTGTCCAATTAGCTCCAAACTTATTCTGCAGCAGAACAATGACCCTCAAATAGTAAATGTCATTAAAAACTATCTTCAGAGTAAAGAAAAACAAGGAGCCCTAGAAGTTATGATATGGCCCTCACAGACAGTGGCGTAGCTATAGGGGTCGCAGCGGTCGCAACTGCGACCGGGCCCCGTAGCTAGGGGGGCCCGCAGGCCCCCCTCACCACACTAGCGCTGCAATGATTGCTCTACATTGCTGGGTCCCTGCTGTGGTACAAAAGAGCCCAGTAATGTAGCTTAAAGCATTGGTGGCAGTTCAGCTGTCAGAGAGTCATTGCGTGGAGGGGGAACAAGAGGGTAGAAAATGAATGAAAGATGAATCCACTCATCTTACGAGACCCAGGCCCGCCCACTGTACTGTCCACCCAATCAGCTCACTTCTTGCTGTTTCCCTCTTCCTCGTGACCTGTTCAGAGGGAAAGGAATGGCTACAGCAAGAAGATGGTGTGCGTGTCTGCTGCTCCCCTGCAGTACGAGCTGCTCTCTGACCCCACAGCAGATGTAAGTAGCAACTAGTAATCCAGCTCTTAACCCCTTCACTGTGTGTGTGTATGTATGTCTGTCATGCTGAGCAGTCACACCTCAGGGCTGACAGTTTAGCATAACAGACAAAGTATTTATCTATCTATCTATCTATCTATCTATCTATCTATCTATCTATCTATCTATCTATCTATCTATCTATCTATCTATCTATCTATCTCTATCTATCTATCTATCTATCTATCTATCTATCTATCTATCTATCTATCTATCTATCTATCTATCTATCTATCTATCTATCTATCTATCTATCTATCTCATATCATCTATCTATCTATCTATCTATCTATCTATCTATCTATCTATCTATCTATCTATCTATCTATCTATCTATCTATCTATCTATCTATCTATCTATCTATCTATCTATCTATCATCTATCTATCTATCTCATATCATCTATCTATTTATCTCATATCTACACTGGCGTAGCTATAGGGGTCGCAGCGCTCGCAATTGCGACCGGGCCCCGAAGCCAGGGGGGCCCACAGCCCCCCACACCACATCAATAAAAAGTTACTATAGTAACTCGGGCCGCGGGCCCCTGTTACTATAACAGACTGACCTTACCTTCCTGGTTCCGGATCGCAGCGGAGGTCCTGACGTCACAGCGCTATGCGCCGTGCACAACATCGAGAGGACAGAACTTCCGCCGCGGCTGAAGAGGAAGGTAAGATTAGTTGCCCTGACTGGCGGGGTCCGACTCCCGGGACCCGCCAATCAGCTATTTTGAAGGGGCCGCAGCACTCGTACGAGAGCTGCTCCCCTTCATTCCGGTCACACTGTGAATCGGTGTCGGCGATTCACAGTGTGAGCGAGTACTGAAATGAAGGGGAAGCAGCTCTCGTACGAGTACTGCGGCCCCTTCAAAACAGCTGATTGGCGGGTCCCGGGAGTCGGACCCCGCCAGTCAGGGCAACTAATCTTACCTTCCTCTTCAGCCGCGGCGGAAGTTCTGTCCTCTCGATGTTGTGCGCGGCGCATAGCGCTGTGACGTCAGGACCTCCGCTGCTATCCGGAACCAGGAAGGTCCCGGGAGTCGGACCCAGACACATCAGCTATTGATGGCCTATCCTGAGGACAGGCCATCAATGTTTAGGGACTGCACAACCCCTTTAAGCCTACGATGTAGCAGGCCTAGAGGGCCCATGAGACAGGATCACAGATTGTGTGATCCTGTCTGCTGGGCCCTGTATCTAAGACAATCACATGGTAGGCTTAGATACATGGCCCATGTGTGATCCTGTCTATGGGACCCTGTATCTAAGCCTACCACACTGTCGGTTTAGATACAGGGCCCCAGCACACAGTAATCTTATACTGTATAAGATTACTGTCTGCTGGACCCTGTATCTAAGCCTACCTTGTGGTAGGCTTAGATACAGGGTCCCACAGACAGTATCACACATGGGCCCTATATCTAAGCCTAAAACATGTGTTACTAATAGTTTTTTGTGTGTTTTCTTACAGGTTCGGTCGATGGACTACGTCGGATTCCAGGACTACTTCGATGACGGCTTTTTATATTAGCAATAAAATGGTTAATGAGGGTTGTGTGGGTTTTTTTTAAATTTCAATAAAATATTTTTTCTATGTCTTTGTGTTTTTTTTTAAACTATATTACTACCGCCTTAGTAATGGCCGCTGGCTGATTGACAGCATCCATTGCTAAGGCGGGGCTTAGTGTTAGCCGGTGCAGAGGTGAACACTAACCCCCTTTATTACCCCGGTACCCACTGCCACCAGGGGTGCTGGGAAGAGCCGGGTACGATCCAGTACTTGACCATCTGTAGTGATGGTCGGCCACTGGGGGGGTAGTATCAGGAGGGGAAAGGCCAAAAACAGTGGCCCTTCCCACCCTGGTGATGCTAGGCTGCTGCTGCTTTATTGTATCTGGCTGGTTATGAAAAATGGGGGGGAACTCACGTCATTTAAAAAAAAAATAATAATAATAATTGGAAAGAACGATGTGGGGTCCCCCCCCCCCCAATTTTCATAACCAGCCAGATACAACACAGCAGCAGCAGGCAGCATTACCAGGGTGGGAAGGGCCACTGTTTTTGGCCTTCCCCAGCCTAATACTACCAGCCTGCGGCCACCCCGGTGCCTGCCCGTCACTACAGATGGTCGGGTACTGGTTCGTACTCGGCTCTTCCCAGTACCCCTGGTGGCGGTGGGTACCGGGGTAATAATGGGGGTTAGTGTTGGCCTCTGCACCTGCTAACATTAAGCCTCGCCTTAGTAATGGAGGTTGTCAATCAGCCAGCGGCCATTACTAAGGTGGTGATAATAAAGTTTAAAAAGATACAAGCACATAGAAAAAATATTTTATTTAAATAAAAAAACAACCCTCATTAACCATTTTATTGAGAATAAAAAACGCCGTCATTGAAGTCCTCGAATCCGAAGTCCAACAACCGAACCTGTAAAAAAAACACAAACACACAAAAATAATCAGTAACACATAAAGAAGCAAAATTATTATTCTTACCTATCCTGGGTCCAGCGCTGGAGACGCAATGTCAGCGAGCTGGGCCCTGTATCTAATCCTATCATGTGTGATACTGTCTGCTGAGCTGTGTATCTAATCCAATTATGTGTGATACTGTCTGCTGAGCTGTGTATCTAATCCAATCATGTGTGATACTGTCTGCTGGGCCCTATATCTAATCGTATCTTGTGTGATACTGTCTGCTGGGCCACTGTATCTAATCCAATCATGTGTGATACTGTCTGCTGGGCCCTGTATCTAATCCTATCATGTGTGATACTGTCTGCTGAGTCATTGTATCTAATCCTATCATGTGTGATACTGTCTACTGAGCCACTGTATCTAATCCTATCCATAGTTTATAGGGTCGTAGTGCTATAGATATTCGGTCTCCTATACACACATTTTTTTGGGCAGACACATATGTATTGGTGCTATTTCCCCTGACATTTTAAGCCCTTAGTGACGCCCCGGCTGCTAGTGCTGCATTGTTGGGTCACTTAGGAGACCCAGCGATGCAGCTGAAAGCTGCGGACCGTCGGCCATGAGAAGTTTGCGGGGGGGGGGGCCAATAAGAACTTTTGCATCGGGGCCCATGAGCCTTTAGCTACGCCCCTGCTCACAGAGCCCTGATCTCAACATCATCGAGTCTGTCTGGGATTACATGAAGAGACAGAAGGATTTGAGGAAGCCTATATCCACAGAAAATCTATGGTTAGTTCCCCAAGATGTTTGGAACCCCCCTGCCGAGATCCTTAAAAAACTGTGTGCAAGTGTACCTAGAAGATTTGATGCTGTTTTGAAGGCAATGGGTGGTCACACCGAATATTGTTTTAATTCTGATTTCTCTTCTGTTCTTTCACTTTGCATTTTGTTAATTAATAAAAAAAATATTAACACTTATATTTTTTAAAGCATCTTACCATGCACAATTTTTTTAACAACTGCCTAAATCTTTTGCACAGTACTGTATATATAAATAAATATATATATTTTAAAAAAAATTAACTAGTGCTCGTCATGAGCGGCTGGATATTGCCACATCATGATGAGCATGCACTTCATGCTGATAGAGCGGGCACAGCAAGTGTGCCCATGCGAACATGAGCTGGGCATACACAGCCACAGCCTTGCTCTAACGGCGAAGAAAAGAATAACCTCTGATCTCCAGCATTAACCCTTTGATTGCGGTATTCAAAGGGAAAATGAGAAGGGGAACCCCCTGTGATCACATCACAGGAAATCCCTGTGACGCAATTGAAGGACAATCCTTATATAAACAGACAGGCCAGGGTACCAAGGAATTGGATAAACTTCAACCTATAGCCCGACACTTTCGCGAGTACCATTCTTGTAATCCCAGGGGTTTTGAGGTACGTGGAATAGACAGAATTTCTTTGGGCTATAGAGGTGGTGATGTACGTCTGGCACTATTGAGAAAGGAGATTAAATGGATTACGCTCCTTAATACCACGGCACCATTTGGTTTAAATGAGGCCACTAGTTTCAAGCCCTTTTTATAATTTACAGCTATGCGTGAATTTTATCTTTCTAGGGTGGCTTTTTGTTTTGTTTTTATTTACATCTATTTTTTGTTTTACAGAGTGTTCATGTAATTTTGTGGGACTACTTCTATATGTACCTTACCGGATTGGAGAAGATACCAAGTTACTACTACTACCTAAGCTTCTTTCGACTAATGAAGAATTAGATACAACTGTTTGTTATCTGTCTATTGTACATTTATTGTTATTTTTTGTATGTATACTACTACCTAAGAAGTCTTAGACACAAGTGCCTATTGTACATTTATTATTTTTCGTATGTATATCACTACCTAAGAATAATTAGACACAACTGTTTGTTATTTGTTTTTTGTTTATTGTACATTTATTATTTTTCGTATGTATATTACAACCTAAGAAGAAGTAGACACAACTGTCTGTCATTTGTCTATTGTACATTTACTATATTTATTATATTGAATGTTATATTATTATTATTTTTTCTTTTTAATATTTTATCTCCCTCTTTTTTATATATATTTGTTTGTTGGGGTATACTTTTTATATATTTTATATATATATTTATTTTATATTTATTATGATTAATTTCTCACAACACAGATTTTATTTTACTATTTTGTATGTATATTTTTCATCACTTTATACTATTTACTTTGTATCACATTCCATGCCCCTATTGTATATAAATTTTTGGGTGATCTTACTTTTTGTCACTTTTCTTTATCATATTATCACGTATAGTTCCCTATCTATTCCACTTTATTTTATAATAAATGTTTTCTGAACTATAAGTTGGTGCACGTTTCTTGTTTAGTGTCACTTTTATATTTATTATTGGTTTCTTTCACTTTTCATGCACATTCTGTATCTAGCACGACTTTTATATTAATATAGTCACTATTTTTATTTGTCACCTTTATACATGATTGTATGTGTTGTACATTACTAGTGTATGCAACAAACACATATTTATTCATTTATTATTTCGATCTATTGGTCATCCTTATCCCTCTAGGTTAGTCCCCATAGTAGTCCCATTTATGTAATTCACCTACTTGTCTCGTTCTTGTCATCCTGGTTTCCTTTACTGTGGTGTGTGCACAGACGCTGGCTTGCGCATGCGCTGTACGACCCACATCCGGGAGTGCCGCTTAGCGTCTGACGTTGTCATGGTGACGCTCGGCCGAGGTCATCATGCGGCGCCTGGTCATCTGACATGCGGCGCGTCCCGTGATGTGTGTACCGTTGGGCGTGTCCAGCGCCGATTTGCACCCGTCACAGGTGAGGTTAACCACAGTTCATTCCCATATAAGCCCCCCTAGTTTTATGTTATTTAGCCTCCTGACGAAGGCGGTCTGCTTGGCGAAACGCGCGTCGAGGCGCTATTTATCCTTCCGTTCTGGGTCATTTGTTCCGCTCTCCATTATGTCTCGGTACGTGCTGGCATTAGGGTTTCTGTATGATACATTTACTGTTTTTCTATCTATCACTTTAGTTTTACCTTGCCTGACTATTTTTGCCCAGGTATTCTGTTGGGATTTTCCCAAGCCTGTTTATACATATTGTATGTGTAGATAGACAGTACTTCTCTATATATCTGGGCTTAGTCATTCTATATGCACGATTCTTTCCCTGTGGGTTACAAGAGCGTTTCCCGGCTTCCCTTGGTTGGCTGACTCTGTATGTTTATGGTCTTTTACATCTGACCGCACTGTCTTTATCTCCATATGTGGTTCATTCGTTTTTATATTCCGTGTTATCTGTTGTATCATTTCTAATAAAGATTTTGTACTTTTGTATATTACATAGTTTATTATTATTATTTTTAGGGCTACGTCCCTTTTTTGTTCGCTTTAGGTTGTCTACATTGAAGGACCCCATGGCCGTCTGACCATATCTCCCGTTGTTAGGCCATACTTAAGTATGCCCTAACAACTGCCTGTGTACTATCAGTACACAGGCTAATGTACTGGCATATAGATATATGCCAGTACATTAAAGTTAAAAAATAAAAATAATTTTTTTTAATCTCCCTATGGGAATTTAAAAAAAAAATTCATTCAAAAAAATGTAAGTTTAAATTTAAAAAAGCTGTAAAAAAAAACACACAAATGCACAAAAAATAATATACACACATTTGGTATCCTCACGACCGTAACAACCTGCACAACAAATGTAAAGCATCGTAGTATGTATGCTGTTAAAAAACTGCAGCAGAATTGCTTTTTTCTGCATTTTTGGCAAAACAAAAACTGTATTATTAAATGATGATGTAAATGTACCGACAAATGGCAGCTACATAAAGTACAACTCGTTCCACAAAAAAACAAAGCCCCATACAGCTATGTTGAGCAAAAAAAAAAAAAAGTTATGAGCGTCAGGTTGCATTGCAAAACATCAAAAAATAGTTTTGTCCTCAAGGCCAAAATTGGCCGTGTCCTTAAAGGTTGTTTTGTATTTTTTTGTCGCATTCTGATAGCCATAACTTTTTTATTTTTCCATCAACAGAGCTTTGTGAGGGCTTGCTTTTTGCCGGACGAGCTTTCATTTTCATCAGTTGGGTACATAGAACTTATTGATTACCTTATAATCCTTTTTTTGGGAGACGGGATGATCAAATAACTCTATTTAGCTTTTTCTTTTTTTTTTTAAAGGAAGTTTACCGTGCAGGATAAATAACATATTTGTTTAATAGCACGGGTCATTATGGTTCCGACAATATCAATTATGTATGCTTTTTTATTTATTTTTTTCTATAATAAAGCATTTTGTAGGGGAAAAAAAACGTTTTTTTGTTTTTTTTTCTTTGGATTTCTTTTCCTGAACAATTAATTTAACTATTTTTTTAAATTCTTTTACAGTCCCAATAGGGTACTTGGACATACAATCGCTTGGTCGCTTCAATAATACACTGCAATACTTATATACAGCAGTGTATTATGCAGTGTATAATCAGAAGGCAGAACTGGGGCCCCTCTTTAGGCCTCTGGCTGCCATGAAAACCCAACGGCACTCTGCGCTCGCGTCATGGGGGCGCACAAGGGTTGACAGCGGGAGCCCCCTCCGATGTTTAACCACTTAGATGTCACAATTGATATTGACCATGGCATTTGAGGGGTTTGATGGCCTGGATCTGAGTAATTTCTTATCCCAACCATTGCAGCAGAATGTCCAACAATTATCCAGGTGACACTCGCTTCGAATGGTTCGGGCACAACTCCTTCCACTGCGCCAACCCCGTGCCACACATTTACTGAGATTAGCACTAACTACATAGCGCTAATGAAACACACACACACATATATATATATATATATATATATATATATATATATACCTAGTCCTATGCTTTATATAAACACATGACATATATATATATTGATAGAGAGAGCAAGAGATAAATACCTTGGTCAAGGCAGAGTGGCGTGTTCGCACCTACATCTCTGGATTTCAGCACCTGTGACACATGCCCTCCTGCCCCCCCCCCCTTCCTGTTCCTATGCCACACAAGGTCGTATTGAGTCTTCCAGAGAGTGAGATGCTCTTTGCAGTGACTCTCGGCTCCTGGTCATAGAGGGATATCCCAAGCAGGGATTTCCTCTCTATGATGTCCATAATCCTTAATAAGGCATACAGAATGAGGTTGCCCAGATGCGACAGTTCCTTTAAATGACAAACTTTCAGTACTCTCATTGCTTGAACTACAGTTATTTTGGACTTGCAAACCCTTTAAAATATATATTTTTTTTAATTCTTCAAACACATATTAAATAGGGTTGACCTACAATCCTATTGGTTTATTCTTAACCTATTAACTACATTGATAGCATTATCCAGTAACCTTTATTAAAAACGTACACAATGCAAAGATCATAAAAATGATAGACAAATAACATGTAAATGTATTTGTTGTATATGAAGATCATTAATAATAACAGCATAATATTTGATTCTTGCTAGAAAAATCTGTCTCCGGCAGCGTGGGGCAATGAAATGACTAAGCATGTACACTTAACAGATGCAGGGAATTTTGCACAGCATGCAAAACAATATAAAATTACTCTGTACAGTATGTTGTTTTTCAAAGAATGCTTTGTTAGATTTTTCTTTCCCATTAAACATATAGACATTAATAACATCTTAATCCAGAATCTAAAAGTCAACGTTGGAACTAAGTGTTTCATTTTCTATTTTTAAATGTCATTAAGAAAAATAGTCAACAATATATACTAGCACATCAATGTCAAAGACAATATTAATCCTTATTGGTCATAAAGCTTATTTCTAAGAAGCCAGAAGTGTGAATCAAGATGGATTTACTAT
Organism: Rhinoderma darwinii; assembly: GCF_050947455.1. Taxonomy (NCBI): domain Eukaryota; kingdom Metazoa; phylum Chordata; class Amphibia; order Anura; family Rhinodermatidae; genus Rhinoderma; species Rhinoderma darwinii. The sequence goes on from NC_134688.1 coordinate 226,202,669, forward strand.
TAATTTCAGTGGCATCTGCCGAAAGGTGACAGATTGATATTTTCTTTCATTGGCAATGAAAACAGATGTGGTACAAGTTTTAAATAAGATTACTCAAGTTGCATGAGGTAAAAGCATATTTTGACAATTATTTTTCTAAATAACATAAAAATTGAGGTTTACAGCACCACAATTTGTGTACCAAGATAGGTAGATTGAAAAAGTTGTCACTGTTTTTTTTAAAAGCAGAGCATACTTCACGTAGCCTCATAATTTCTATAAATGTTGTTTTCCAGTTTCGAGGCTGCAGCGCCAAGCTCTATAGCCCAACATGCCCCAGAGGAAGCCGGAAGGGCGAAACCCAGGGTTGGGCTATAGCATTTAGCGTGCCGCATTCTATGAATTATGCTGTTTTAAACCTTTTACCTTTTTTGTAAGTATGGAATAAAAAGCGTGAAGTGAACTAGTCCAAAAAGTGTTGCACTATTTGTTTCCTTGTTCCCTTTTGGAGATATAGTGTGGTGTTCGACTGGGCTTACCTGGATCGTAGCATCTCTACATCCCTGTGTGGAACTACAAGTTGAAGAAAACTCCAAACCCCTTCACTGTCCATGAATTCAGACATTTTCTATAGCCTTTATAGATATGCCATTGTGTGCGCTATCAGGTAGGATCCATCAGTAAATTCACATTTTAAAATGATATACAATGTTTGATGGTGCCTTTTTAAATTTCTTTTGAAATACATTTTACATATAGAATAAGCACCCCTCCATTGTGTCCCTGATACAGTGGGACAGATGTAGGATGCTGACCTGCAGTCCCAGCTGTCTCCTCCTTGTCCCGGAGTGCTAATCACGCTGCACATTGCGGTCCTGTACTCTTATAGAATTTTAGGAGTTATGGAATAAATCAAAATAGATAGATGTGTAACTTTGTATTTACATTCAATTACTATTCTTTCTTTACAATAGGTACTGCAGGGTATTTAATGTGGGAAAAAAATTATTCCAGTGCACTATAGAAACACAGTTTAAGGACAGCAGAATTGTGAATTCTGCTCTGAAATATAATACAGGCTGTAAGTCAGGATTAGCCCAAGATAAGTAAAACAACACTTTTACAAATTTACTTAATATGTTATTTATAAGACATTTTTTATAGAAATGTAAAAGCATGTCCAAAGGTGAAGGCTTTCCACATGGATTTAAAGGGTTATTACCATCTTAGATTGTTTCTATAACTCTCATCGAACAGAATAATGAGAACGCCGCGCATATGTGTAGCCACCTTTCCATTTATTCCCCACCTCGATGCGGTGGCCGGCGGCCGTCTTACCAAACAGGAAGAAGATTGGGTGACCTGCATATATGAAATATTTAAGGCATATCCCGTGGATATGCCATACGGATTGAAATAACCATTTAAATGTAAAATGTTTCCATATACAAAATAATATTCATACACATGATGGAAATAATGGAAATGTTACAAATTTCTCATATATTGTATATATTAGATATGAACCAATTGTATCTATTTCTTCCAATTATTCATTTTATATTTACCAGTAACTTTTAATAAATAACATATAACATACACAAATCATCTTATTCAAGTCTGTTACTCTTAGTAAATAAGGAGGTGGAATTCCGCAATTCCATTAAAAAAAATTGACGCTTCCTAAATGACAAAGAACATTCACAACAAAGTGTACTAATTATGTGATTTCTGCAAGAACTAAAGCTTCAGTAATGTACAACGGTCTCATGGACTTTAAGATATCATTCATTCTCTATTTGTCAGTCATCAATTAAAAAAAAGTGATCATAATATCTTCTTTAATTGACCACAGTTATGTAGACTAAACAGAATCTAATAATGTGAAAGTTTTCATAACTATTATTAGGAGCAGCAAGAAAACAAGGAAATTAATCAAAATGTCACTACATACTGTACACTATTAGAGATGGTAGAGCTGAATCTTCAGGTTTGAAAATAACAGTGAGTCACAGTAACTATAATTTTGGAGAAGAGAATGTTTAATGATCAGGAATCAAGATAAAGTACTTACCTGCCAGAATATACTATCTATTGTATTCCCCAGAAATCCATCCCGACCCTCTGTGGACACCAGTTTAGGACCAAGAATTGTCATAAATTCATCAAAATCCACTTGACCATCCCCTAAAAGAAGAAATGCATATAAGATACTCCTGCTGTTCAATTTATATAAATGCCATGAGTTAAATGATCTTTTATTAATCCTCTGCCTACAACTTATATATCTAAAACAAAATTACTTAACTTAGATTCACAGTTATTTTGGAGAGATATTTAAATGAAAAATGACCAAGTAAGCGTTGTAAACATAAATTACAATCCAATGCTGTGCAACATGAGTATTGAGTAATATACTGTTAGTTATGGTTATGCCGTATGCCAGACATAATACTACATGCTGTATACTACAAATATTTCATGTTTTTTAAGATAAAAAGAGGATAGCCTATAGCAGATGTCTCTAGCTTGCGGCCAACGGGCTGCATGCGGTCCCTGGGGCTGTCATCTGCGACCCGCGTGACACAGAGTCGCTAGTACAGACTCTGCTCCGGGACAATGGTATTCACTGACATTGCTGTCCACATATGGACAGCGATGTCTGGGGCTTCCACAGAGCCGGAGTCCCGTGCAGAACGCTAGTATAGGCTCTGCTCCGGGACCCTGTGGAATCTTCTGACATCCACATATGGACAGCGATGTCTGGGGCTTCCCCAGAGCTGGAGTCCCGGGAAGAGCGCTAGTATAGGCTCTGCTCTGGGACTCTGGGGAAGCCTCTGACATCGCTATCCATACATCGCCAGTCATGTCAGGAGCACAGCTGGAGTCCCAGGAAGAGCCTACTAGCGCTCTGCCCGGGACTCCAGCTCTGGGGTTGCCCCTGACATCCATGTTCATATATGGACAGTGATGTCAGGAGCAGAGCTGGAATCCCAGGCAGAGTGCTAGAAGCGGCGCTGATCCGGGACTCCAGCTCTGGGCAAGCCCCTGACATCACTGTCCATATATGGACACTGATGTTAATGGCAAGTGTGGCAGCATCTGCCGGAGGGCACTGTGGCAGCATCTACAGAGGGCACTGTAGCAGCATCTACAGAGAGCACTGTGGCAGCATCTACAGAGGGCACTGTGGCATTATCTGCAGAGGGCACTGTGGCCTTATCTGCAGAGGGCACTGTGGCAGCATCTACAGAGGACTCTGTGGCAGAATCTACAGAGGGCACTGTGGCATTATCTGCAAAGGGCACTGTGGCAGCATCTGCAGAGGACTCTGTGGCAGCATCTACAGAGGGCACTGTGGCAGCATCTATAGAGGGCACTGTGGCAGCATCCACAGAGGGCACTGTGGCAGCATCCACAGAGGGCACTGTGGCAGCATCCACAGGGGGCACTGTGGCACTATCTAAAAAGGGGTTGCCCAATCTTGACATGTGTGTCTGCCAAACACTGCCAACTGAGCCGCCGGACTGCATTTAGCTACACTTAAACTGGAAAACTGGATTGTTGAAATCAGCAAGTGGAGATATATCTCAAATTTTAAACCTAACAGTATTATTATAGTAATGTAGTATTATTATTATTATTATTATTATTATAGTAATATAGTGTTACAGTAGATCAAATAACTAATTGATTAACAATAATTTTGTATTGTATCAAATTTGAAAGTAATGCGGCCCGTCAACATCCCATTTTTTCTATATGTGGCCCACTTACCCGGCCGAGTTTGAGACCCCTGGCCTATAGACACCTTAAGTATAGAAACACTACTATCTTGGTGCTCAACATAGCATAAATGGTAGCTTTAAAAATCTACTTTTTAAAGAAAGTTTAAGAATGCAGTTTTCCAAGAAAGAGTCCTTAAACATTACCCTTGCTAGAAGTAACCAAGGGTGTAACTACCAGGATTCCCACTGCTATGGGCCCAGTAGCTGAGGGGAATCCAGAGAGACAGCTAGGCTTTCCTACACCTAAGGTGACGATTAAGTAAGCTGCCCCTGCCCTGTTCCTAAATACCTTGAGTAAGAGAAAGGTCCCTTGTTGGCGCACCTCCAGGAAATGCCCCACCAGCCCACCTAGCTATGCCACTGTCCCAATCCACTGTTAAAGTAGTACCAGAGGTATAAGACATTGAACTGTTGCAGGAAGATAGCAAAAGGCTAAAGAAAAGAGGACAATGATTTTTGGTATCTTGAATAGGCAGAGGTTTATGTCAAGAATTAAAGAAAATAATTAAAAAATGTGATTTCAATAATGCTCCCTACATAATTGGACATTAGAAACAGTATGAAAAACAATATGTATCTTGAGGGTTTTTAAAACAAAAAACTAGTTTGTATTGAAAATAATATTAATATTATGGTTACAACATTCTACCCCAGTATCTTGATTTATAAGAAGTTATCTTTATCTAGTAATGACCATTCCAAAAACTGATATGTTAAACAATGTCCACAAAATATTTCAATCTTTCTGGTTTAGTTTGTCTTTTTGTGAGAAATTACAAAGGTAAGACGATGTTATTAGCTTCCAGATAAGCATATGTTAGTGGTTGAAGTGGCACATGAATACTGCTCCCTGTAGCTTAGAAAATTTAGGTTAGCTGACTGCACCCATCTGAAGTCATGTCATTTCTAATCTTCAAAAATTGTGCACATCAATTATAGATTACGTTTTCAGTGAAGCCATTACCTGTATTAATTCAGTTTTCTCAACTTTTCATTTCTTGACAATAAGATAATATGGACATCTGCTGCCTATATCAGGCAGCTCTTCTGCGCATTGCATATAAATGATTTATGAATCTATTTATAGGCAAATTTTTCATTTTCAAAATTTTGATTATAAGAAATAATACATTTCATAAGAGCCAACAACAGTTGTAACAGGAAAATAGTACAGCTTCAAGTAATTAGGGCATCTGTTTCTAACAACCTTGATAAGGGAAACACATATCCTTTAATAATATCTTAATTAGTAAAGTACCACTTATATAATTTTCAACTCTTTAATAATTGCCCAAAACTATTCTTGGAGGCAAAAAATAAAATAATATTAATAATAATAAAAAATCGCTGTGTTAAAACTGTTGTTAATTATTCAAGAATGTAATTAAGAAAGGCCATGCTAGAGTCTGCTGTAAAATACTAATGAGGATCTTTATTGCAACACCAAAACAATAGTGATATTAAATGTATGAAGAATCCCGCCCCACACACGCAGATCAGCCCAATAAAGGGGCTACAGCCTTCATTGTTTATATAGACACAACAGTTCTTCTTTACAAGCCTTGCTTGGTGCTGCAATTCATTACATTCGCTTGAATGGGGAGAAGTTGTTGTATCAGGCACAGTCGCTTTAATGCCTCGAGGTCAGACGCCCAGAAATCAAACAATAATGGCCTATCCTAAGGATATGTTATGAATATAGTCCAAGAGAACCCCATTTAAGGTATTTTCACACTTAGGGAATTAGCTGCGAATTTTATATAACGGATTTCATAGTGGAAAAACTGCAGCATATTACAGAAGCAGCAGAGTGGATGAGATTTGGACAATTGACATCCACATGGTGTAGAAAAATCTGATGAGAAATATTCATAAATTGCAGTTTTTTTATCTGCAGCATGTCAATTTTTGCTGTGGAATCACTGCTCTTTTGTTGTAGGTTTTCCCATTAAATTCAATAGGGAGGTAAAACCTGCACCAAATAGAATAGCTTTTTTGGGTTAAATTTATTTAAAAAAGCCAATACTTATTCCCAGGGCCGCCATCAGGAATTTCAGGGCCCCCTACAGCTAAATTTTCTGGGCCCCCCTACCGTGGCACCGCCTGTTAACGGTACTCCGTCCAGCACCATATCATGGTACCCAGGGCCGCCATCAGGGGGGTATTATGGGTACTGATGTGAGAGGCCTGGCCAAACCTAATTGAAAGGGGGGCCCGGCAACTGCCGCGACTTGCCTTTGGTAGAAAAAAAAAACAGGCCCCTGCAATGGGGCTTGTTTTTTTCACCAAAAGAATGTCGTGAGCTGCGGGCTCCCCTTTCAATTAGGTTTGGCCGGGCCTCTCACATCAGTACCCATAATACCCCCCCTGATGGCGGCCCTGGGTAGCATGGGGGTCGTCATGGGGGCCGTCAAACACTGCCCCCCGTGCGACCGATCGCGCGCACCCGCAAACTCCCGCGCATGCGCACCCGCGAACTGCGCACCGAATTTTGAGGCAGATTTTGACCTGCCCACACTATCTTGCCGCGTTTTTTGCCCGTGGCGATTGAGGACAGCAGACAAAAAACGCAGGGAAAAATGCATTTTCTGCCTCCCATTGATTTAGATGGGAGGTCAGAGGCGGAACCGCGGCAAGAAAGGACGTGCTGCTTTTTCTTTTTTCCGCGACTGCCTCCCATTGATTTCAGATTAAATCAATGGGAGGCGGTTTTGGAAGTTTTTTGGTGCTGATTCTGACGCAGTGTCCGAGTCAATATCAAGGCCCAAAACTCTGTGAACTGGGCCTTATTGTTAGGGCTTATTCAGACGAACGTGTAATACATCCGTGCAACGCGCGTGATTTTCACATGCCTCGCACAGACCTATGTTCTGTGGGGCCGTGCAGACTGTCAGTGATTTTCACGCAGCGTGTGTCCGTGTGTCCGCTGCGTAAAACTCACGACATGTCCTATATTTGTGCATTGTTCGCGCATCACGCACCCATTGAAGTCAATGGGTGCGTGAAAATCACGCCCAGCACTTCCGCAGCAGTATAAACTATGAATGAAAACAGAAAAGCACCACGTGCTACAAACATACAAACAGAGTGTCGTAATGATGGCGGCTGCGCGAAAATCACACAGCCGCGCATCATACGCTGCTGTTATGGACCTTTTGCATGCGCAAAACGCCATGTTTTTGCGCACGCAAAAAGCACACGCTCGTGTACATCCGGCCTTAGGGTAGGAACACACTAGGCATGAACGCTGCGGA